>NC_079891.1:23092102-23256228 GCF_024868665.1 Triplophysa rosa
TGTAATAAAGATATCAAATTAAGTTCTGATAATGAGATTTATTATTAATTTATCTTCTAGCAATATCATATGTATACAGTAGGAAGATAGCCAACAAGTATGACAATGAAGTTTGAATATATGCACAAACAATGAGAGCACAGTATACGACTGGTGTTATAAACTGGTGTTCATGGAGTTTGTACTGTAGGTCTTTATCGCGCTTCACTCTTTATCAGATGCAAACTTTTAGTGTGTTGCAACTCTCTGTCTTTAGGTTTGTTTATTCTCGCGCTTGTCTTCGCACTGCGAGTGTCTGTCTGGTGTCTCCACACCATAGCTCCACACGCGTCTCCCAGTGGCAGCGCTCACGTGGCGAGCATCATCGCGCGTAATAACGCAAGTTTCGCCTTGGCTCGCCTAAAGTTAAACTTTATTAAAACTATTAACAGCTTTACAAAGCAACCTGTCTTCTGAAATACCTGAGAATGAGCTTTATTCTATGCACGCGCAGATCGCTGCACCACTGCATGAGCACTGCGGGTGAGAGAATCGCCGGACTGGAGCGGATCACGAAACTACAGACTGAAAGAAGGTCAAAAAAATGTTTGATTTGTTAATTTGTTATCGGTGAATTAATTCACATGTTTTTTTCATCATGACGCCCGATTTGCAGAGCGCCGAGTTAACCACGCCTACTTATTTACATTCTGCGGAATACACGGAATAGAAAAATCTCTTACGGTTGACAATTCATTCCGCGGTAACGGAATATTCCGTCATTCCGCCCAGCCCTACTGTCGAATGTAAATTAAGTTATTTGTGTAGATTCTCTAAGCTGCTGTTTTTCATGTAGTGAAAGTAAATGGTCACCACAACCATTAAACAAGATGTTAGGTCAATTGTGACTCATATCAGTCTTATCCTCGAGAAGCAAAAATGAAAATTTTGTCATAATTTCTTCATTCAAAACCTGTATATAACCCTTTCATTTGTGGAACACAAATTAAGATATTTTGAGAAATGGGTGGAAATTACTTTCCGGGTGGAAATTCTCCAAAATTCTCCTTTGCACCCGGCCTACTACCTGTCCCCTCGACCCGATCCCTTCCAACCTCCTACAGGTCTTTCTGTCTCTACGGCCTCAACTCACAGACATTATAAACACCTCCATCACCACTGGTACTGTCCCCACCTCATTTAAACAAGCCCTGGTAACACCTTTACTCAAGAAACCAACACTCGACCCCTCAAGGGTCAACAACAACAGACCAATCTCACTCCTGCCTTTCCTTTCCAAGGCCCTCGAAAGGGTAGTATTTAACCAACTCTCTGCCTGTCTCTCTTAGTACGACCTTCTGGACAGTCAGCAATCCGGCTTCAAGAAAGAACATTCTACGGAGACCGCTCTCCTGTCTGTCGTCGAAAACCTACGGCAGGCAAGGGCTAAATCCTTGTCATCTGTCCTTATTCTGCTTGATCTCTCTGTTGCATTTGACACTGTGAACCACCAGATCCTGCTGTCTTCTTTCTCCAAACCAGTGTTAATTTTGACAGCAAATTTTGATTTAGTTTTAGTCATAGTCTTTTGACGAAAATGCAATTTAGTTTTAGTCACATTTTAGTCAACCCCATCATTGTAGTTTTAGTCTAGTTTTAGTAATATATGAAAAATGAAAATTAGAAGTTAGAAATATGAAAAACATTTTAGTTGAATAAATATACATTATATTTAGTCTACTAAAATCTAAATGGTTTAAATCATTTACTTGGTGTAATTAAATGTTCCATACAAAGATTCAACTGTTTTGACATAATTTACTTCACTTTAGAATGAAATTAAACCACGTCATTACCTTTATTTTTCAGAAAAGTTCAGTAACTAGATTTGCATTGTTGGAACACAGAATATTAGACCATGAACGACATGTTCCAGTTCATTCAATCCCATTTGACTCAATTTACTCGTTAAGTAGGGCGTGTTCATTCAGTTCATTCAACCAATGAAACGCTCTGACAGGGCTCACACTCAAAGGCTATTGGCTCATGGCATGCCTCTTTTAAGAAAGAGCTGCACTGTCTTTGCTTGAGACAGCAATGGAATGAATGAGAAATAGCTTTCATATAAATTGTATTACATTTCTTTAGTCATGCAAACATGTTACATATTTGGTTCGAATGTACAGTTTGACTCACTTCATCACTTCTATAATCAGTAGAGGACAGCGCTGGTTTCTTTTGGCTGACTTTATGTTGCATTTCACGTTATGCAGCAGCTCGTGTTAAGTTAACATAGGCATATAAAAACATTTGAGCTTCCTTTGTAATGTGTTTCGGGGTGACTCACCTGCAGTCGCGCTTCAAGTTTGCGGCGTTTTACCGGCGATCGTGAAGGAAAATAAGATGCCTTGTAAACCGCGTGGTGACCCAGAATATACACTCACCTAAAGGATTATTAGGAACACCTGTTCAATTTCTCATTAATGCAATTATCTAATCAACCAATCACATGGCAGTTGCTTCAATGCATTTAGGGGTGTGGTCCTGGTCAAGACAATCTCCTGAACTCCAAACTGAATGTCAGAATGGGAAAGAAAGGTGATTTAAGCAATTTTGAGCGTGGCATGGTTGTTGGTGCCAGACGGGCCGGTCTGAGTATTTCACAATCTGCTCAGTTACTGGGATTTTCACGCACAACCATTTCTAGGGTTTACAAAGAATGGTGTGAAAAGGGAAAAACATCCAGTATGCGGCAGTCCTGTGGGCGAAAATGCCTTGTTGATGCTAGAGGTCAGAGGAGAATGGGCCGACTGATTCAAGCTGATAGAAGAGCAACTTTGACTGAAATAACCACTCGTTACAACCGAGGTATGCAGCAAAGCATTTGTGAAGCCACAACACGCACAACCTTGAGGCAGATGGGCTACAACAGCAGAAGACCCCACCGGGTACCACTCATCTCCACTACAAATAGGAAAAAGAGGCTACAATTTGCACGAGCTCACCAAAATTGGACAGTTGAAGACTGGAAAAATGTTGCCTGGTCTGATGAGTCTCGATTTCTGTTGAGACATTCAAATGGTAGAGTCAGAATTTGGCGTAAACAGAATGAGAACATGGATCCATCATGCCTTGTTACCACTGTGCAGGCTGGTGGTGGTGGTGTAATGGTGTGGGGGATGTTTTCTTGGCACACTTTAGGCCCCTTAGTGCCAATTGGGCATCGTTTAAATGCCACGGCCTACCTGAGCATTGTTTCTGACCATGTCCATCCCTTTATGACCACCATGTACCCATCCTCTAATGGCTACTTCCAGCAGGATAATGCACCATGTCACAAAGCTCGAATCATTTCAAATTGGTTTCTTGAACATGACAATGAGTTCACTGTACTAGAATGGCCCCCACAGTCACCAGATCTCAACCCGATAGAACATCTTTGGGATGTGGTGGAACGGGAGCTTCGTGCCCTGGATGTGCATCCCACAAATCTCCATCAACTGCAAGATGCTATCCTATCAATATGGGCCAACATTTCTAAAGAATGCTTTCAGCACCTTGTTGAATCAATGCCACGTAGAATTAAGGCAGTTCTGAAGGCGAAAGGGGGTCAAACACCGTATTAGTATGGTGTTCCTAATAATCCTTTAGGTGAGTGTATGTCTGTGCTTCCCCTTCTCCCAGAGACTTCTCTCTACCGTTTATATGAGATAAGCACATGCGCGCAAATTGATGTCCGCCAGGTGGGACAACAATGTTTTCGTCTCGTTTTTATTAGTTGACGAAAATGTCAGTATATTTTTATTACAGTTTTCGTTATTATGCATTCATTTTTATTTAGTTATCGTCTCGTTTTCGTCAGTGAAAACATGTCGTTTTAACGAATACTTTTCGTCATAGTTTTCGTCAACGAAATTAACACTGCTCCAAACTGGGCATCTCTGGAACTGCACTCAACTGGTTTGACTCTTATCTCACAGGCAGATCCTATAAGGTATCCTGGAGAGGCGAGACATCCAGATCTCACCAGCTGACAACTGGAGTTCCTCAGGGATCAGCTCTTGCTCCTCTCCTCTTTTCTATATATACCACCTCCCTAGGTACAATTATTAAGGCGCATAGGTTCTCGTACCATTTTTATGCAGATGACACGCATCTTTATTTCTCTTTTCAACAAGATGACCCCACCATCTCTGCCCGTATCTCTGCCTGCCTTCTGGACATCTCTTCTTGGATGAAAGAGCATCACCTACAACTCAACCTCTCCAAGACCGAACTCCTGGTTATACCGGCAGTATCCATCAATTGAACGCCACCTTACCATTCAGCTCAGATCCTCAACTATAACATCCACCAAGTCTGCGAGGAACCTGGGGGTGATGCTCGACGACCAGCTGAAATTCACCTCCCACATCGCAGCAACCTCTCGAACTTGCAAGTATGTGCTCTACAACATCAGGAAAATCAGGTTCCTGTCGGAGCATGCCTCTCAGCTGCTAGTCCAAGCTCTGGTCATATCAAGACTGGACTACTGCAATTCTCTACTGGCCGGCCTTCCAACCAGTGCAGTCAAGCCCTTGCAAATGATCCAGAATGCAGCTGCACGTCTAGTTTTCAATCAGCCTAAAAGAACCCATGTAACACCCCTCCTGATTTCACTTCACTGGCTGCCAGTTGCCGCCCGCATCAAGTTTAAATCTCTGACACTGGCCTTCAGAACGATAACGGCAAATTCGCCCATTTACATTAACTCACTGCTCCAGGTCTACATCCCCTCCCGTCATCTTTGGTCTGAAAATGAGCGATGCCTGGTTGTTCCATCACAGCAAGGCACCAAATTGCTTGCAAAACCTTTACTCACTGGTGGTGGTGGAATGAAGTACCAGCCTCCTCCTGAACTGCAGCATCCTTCACAACTTTCAAAAAAACAGCTCAAAACATACCTGTTCCGCATTTATTTGACTAACCAATAACTGTCTGACTGTGTCTAAAAAAAAATTGTTGTTGTTCATTCTCTCCTTTGCTTACTCCAGCTTTAATCCTCCTAGTAGCATGGCCTTGTAAACTAACGGTACTGTTTAGCGTGTTGACAAAATGTTTATATGCTCTCCTACTTGTAAATCGCTTTGGATTAAAGCGTCTGCCAAATGAATAAATGTAAATGTTTCAGTGGTTTTGTGCCATACAGTGGAAGTCAATGGTGTCCAATGTTGTTTGGTTACCAGCGTTCTTCAAAATATCTTCTTTTGTGTTCTGCAGAAGAAAAAAGTCATACAGTATATATAAATGGTATATACAGTAAATAAATGGAATGTTTATTTTTTGGATAAACAATTCCTTAAGTCTCAAATATTCATTCAATGATTTCTCTTTGAATGGATGAATGTGGATTATTTATCAAATTTGAGATGGATTTCAGTTCCACCTACGCCTTGCTTTCAGGACACATCAGTCAGTCTTAGTATTATTCAATCTTTGTATCCTCAGGCAATTCGATTAAAGGGATACTTCACCCAAAAAATGAACATTCTGTCATCATTTACTCACCTTCGAATTTTTTCCAAATCTGTATAAATATCTTTGTTCTGATGAACACAGATAAAGATATTTGGAAGAATGCTTATATCCAAACAGATCTTGCCCCCCATTGACTCCCATAGTAGGTTTTTGGGTGAAGTATCCCTTTAATACTCATTTTCGTATGGCTAAGGGCTTAAATGTGAAGTTAGAACTTGTTTAACATTGTTTATAATTATGGTTGTCACTTTAAACTGTATTGCATGTCAACAGCATTCACAGTGGAGTTTCTGGTAGTTGTGTGCCACTGCCTGGACCTGTAGGAGGTCTAAGATGTCATTACGATGTTCTGTCTCTGAGGGATGGATTGCATTAAACAAATACCTTCATCTTGGCCTCTTTTCCTTACTATCGGTAAAACCTAATCACAGTGTAGGAAACACTTCATTTGTTGACTGGTTTAGACAAATTAATCCGTTCTGACTGTTACATAATGAAATGAAAACCTTTATATGATTTAATTAGTAGATATGTAGAGCTTGACATTAAGCAGTGTCATGGGGTTGTCCTTTGGACAAGTAAATTTGTCATTCACTTGTCAGAGTACAAAAATTACTTGTCCAAAGATAAAAAGTATATATATTTCATGACTTTGACTTAAAATAAAATAAACTCTCGGAGCAACTTTGGAGATGAAGTTCATGTGTTCATATCCTCATACATTGCAGACGCAGATAAATCCTCGACCATCACCCGTGTTGAATGTTAAACTGTGCACATAATTCACTCAGACACGCAGAACAGCCAGATGATATTTAAATAACAGGATTCCGTGTCCGCATCTAGTTACATGGACTCATTGCGGTGCGTCATTGATTATTATCACACACAAACGAGCACAAACACGACAAACACACAGCTCTGTCTAATGCCCATATTCTTAATATTCTACATGTGTGTCGCACTGTTGTTATTCTTTTTTTTTTTCAAGTTACTTCAAGCAAGTAAAATTCTCTCTCACTTGCCCATACAAAACATTCACTTGTCCCGGACAAGCGTTAATGTCGAGCCCTGTCATGCACTACATCCTACATAGGGACCCTGTTTTAGATCCATATGTTTGGGTGGAACTGCTGGATGACCTTAATAACAGACCTGGATTACCTGTCTGTGTAAACAGATGGCCTGAGAGTGATTATTGGAATTTAGACTGCAGTCAAATCTGCAGAAAAGGCAGAATCAATAATGAACTTTAATCAGATGCATTGAAAAATCATTAGTACCTCTTTTTGTTAACATTTCATCTGTGTGTTCTAACACTCAAGCGGTGTTTTGTGAGGAATGGTCTTAGCATTGCAGTATTTGCTCTAGGAGAAGATTGATGCCCTTGTTGGAACGTCAGGAATGCTTGTACTGCGTTCACGCCAAGAGGTTGTCATCTCTCACCGTTATAAACAAGCAGAGATACTCTGTATGTCGAAGCATTGATGGATTGGGCCCCAAAAAACCCTTAAAAAGGGCCCCAAGGAATTAACATTTTACATGTTGCTACATGCTTTGGAAGTATAAAAGTTTGGGTTTGATAGCTCTATCTCATTTGATAGAGCATTGCGTTAGCAGCGCAAAGGTCAAACACACAATGATAAAATGTATAGATATGAGTGTCTGCTGAAAGCATAATAAAACTTTTTCAACCACAAAAAACTGTTTTCTTAAAGCTGCAATCTGTAACTTTTTGGATAAAAACCGAAAACGGCTATTAAGCAAGTACATTAAAAATGCAATGGTGAGCTTATAATAATGATTGAAAAGTTGGTTTGCCACAGTTTTGCAGGAGATATCAGTTTAATCTCATCGGATGTCAACCTACGCAAATAATGTAACCTGCGGTGGTTTTAGATGGATTTAGAAGCTAAAGTTATGTATTGCAGCTTTAAAAAAAACGGTTTAATAAAACTTTTCATCGAAAGCATCGGCAAAACTTGCAGCCAGTTACCACAGAAAATAATGCCTTGCCCCACAGACTTCCATTGAACAGTAAACTCATTTCTGTAGTAATCAATAATCTTTCACAAACAGATTGATAACTTTGTGTTAAACCTGAGAATTAATGCAAAACAGTGTATTTTGATAAGATCTCTCCATTTCTTCATTTCAAACAATGAACCTTGATGAATTAGATACATTAGTGTGTCAATAACTGTCCTCACACTCGGAGATCAGTATTCTCTAGATGTGAGCCGCTGAGTTAATGAACTCTGTAGAGTGATGAAATACAGATTTCCAGCTCCTGCTTCCACATGTATTTCTCTCCGTTTTTCTACACGTCAAAGAGAACTGTGAACAATACATTAGAGTTGATGATCTTGAGAGGGTCACGTTTCAAGACGCGGCACTTGACTAAAACAGATGCTTGTTTGAACGTTGCGGTAATGTTGCGGTGGTAATGAACGCAAGGTGATGCTTATGAAGAGACCTGCGTGCACACAAGGAGACTGACCCTTCATGGGATTGTAAAACGTTTTTCAGCTCATTGCATCTCAATCTCATTAACCAGTCACTTGGAGTCCATTAGGGTACTGTAATGACTTGTGTTTTATGATGTAACTGCAAAACTATTTGTTGAGATTTAGTTTCTATAATATTTAAATCAGAAAAGAATTGTAATATGTAAAGGAAATTATGGTAATAATCGCAAATGTTGCTTCATTACACAACACCTTGCATGTGAATCCAAATAACATCCATTGTTCCCTTGCCATGTTCCCACCCTAAGAATACCAAAGGCATATGGCTCCACTGCATTACCTCAGCGCACCTGACATTTATATTTCCTTCAAGTAGGTCGTGTTGTTTTCATCCAGTGTTTTCCTTCAGTTCATGTTACATTGTTCTCATCCTTCAGTGATGTGCTCTGTTATTTCTTTCCCGCTGAAGGCGCGTGTGCATGTTTTTATGAATACATGTGATGTACGTGTGCATGCACCCTTGTTTTCTACATTACTCATATTTTCAGCTTGATTCCCTCCTTCATCATTCCTGTTCTCCTTAAACCAGATGAAGAATGCATCTGCTGCATGTCTACTCACTCACTGCAGATTTTACACAGATGTCTGTGATGAGAAAGTGTGGTGGGACAAATGGAAAACCGGACTCAATATTCATATCGTCTCTTAAAAACCCTCTGAACAGCATAAACTCTGTATCTACAAAAGCTGTGAGCTATTGTTTACAGTGTGTTGTATTAACACTTGCTCTTGACATGCAGGTGTCTTGGACTTCCTCAGTCTTGTCTCGTCGTGTCGTGACCCAGCGTTCACTCAGAGCCTGCCTGCACCTGTTTGCATGCTTTGAAGTTTTTACAAGTTTGACATTGATACGAAAAAGGGGAGAGAGGGTGTGTTTGCTCTTGTGTATTGTTGGCTTTGAATTGAATGCCACGTCATTGAGTATTAGTATAATCATGTTTCCTTTATGGGTAGATGTAGAGGAAACAGAGGTCATTGTTATTGTAATGGCTCTGCAGTGGCACGACAAACCTATGTTCACAGTTACGCCTGTGGGATGGGCCTTACGTAACAGTGAAAACACTACCTGTAAAAAAAAGTGTGTGTGATACATAAAGGGAATAGAGACAGAAACCAAGATGAAAAGAAACAGGATCTTGAAATGACATTTATTTGAAAGATCAGTTTAAGGTTTCATTGCTTTTGCAGCTCACGTATTTTCCAATCACATAATGCACATTTGCTCTTTCTGCACTTATTACAAATCACATGCGCCTTCAAGGGACAGTTCACCCAAAAATACAAATTCTGTCATGATTTACTCACTCTCATGTTGTTCCAAATCTGTATAAATGTATTTGTTCGGCTGTACACCGAGAAAGATTTTTGTACGAGTGCTTGTAACCTAACAGTTCTTGGTCACCATTGACTACCATGGTAGGAAAAACGACAATGGTAGTCAAAAGTGCCCCAGAACTATTTTCTTTCCTACAGTCTTCAAAATATCTTCTTTTGTGTTCAACAGAACAAAGAAATTTATAATGCAAATTTTCCTACTATGGTAGTCAATGGTGGCCAAGAACTGTTTGGTTACAATCATTCTTTCAAATATCTTTCTCTGCATTCTGTGTATCTCATATCTTATTAATGCCATTGATCACAATCCAGACGTTCTGAATGTAATTTCATATTAAAGATAGCATAACATCCTCATCTGCTTTAAGTAAGCCTATAGAAAGAGGAAGACAATAAAGAGGAATTACAAGCGTTGGTTAAAAGAGCGACGTCTGTAGAGGAAGTCGAACAAAAGACGTGACACCAGACCGCCACCACCAATTACACACCATTGATGGTCACAACAGGGATTTCAACAACAAGCTGATGATGATGTAATTATTGTTTTGGTACTGAGCTGTGAGTCCAGAGAGGACTGATCTTTTCTTTATTACACTGTAATGAGGTCTGTGAGGGTTTACTCCGTAATGAACTTATCGTTTGATTACAGTTATGGTTTTGGCATGGTGTGAAATGAAGTCTCATGATGACATTCTGTTGGTTATCAAACATGATAATACAGTATAAGATCAATAACGAATCATAGTGTAATGTCCCATATATGAAAATACAGATGATGAAAGTAGCAGAGTATCGACATGACATGGACTGTGCTGCTGTGTTAACACAGGGTTGAGTGTTTTCCTCAGAGGCAGTAGCAGTGGTAAAAGCTCAGGGATCATCTCTTGTGGGTCTCAAAGGTACTAGACCTGATCTTTGTGACATACAGTTTCAATACAGCAGAGCGTCAGTTCCAATTAAGTTGACTTGACTGTACAGTTGCAATTTATACAACAAATTTGTAATTTATGATTTTTGGTAATTATGACTTGTATTATGAACCTGTATGACTTTCTTTCTTCCGCAGAACACGAAAGAAGATATTTTGAAGAATGTTGTTAACTGGCCACATTCACTTGCATTGGTTCTGTGTCCATAAAATAGAAGTGAATGGGGACCAGTGCTGTTCGGTTACCAACTTTCTTCAAAATATATTCTTTGGTGTTCTGCGGAAGAAAGACAGTCATAAAGGTTTGAAATGACAAGAGGGTGGGTAAATGATGACATAATTTTCATTTTTGGGTGAACAATCACTTTAATAAATGTGGATCTTTGTCATTCGTCGTCAGTCGATTATCAGTGTTTTGGAAAGTATTAAGAACATCATTTAGACAGTGCATATCTGGGTTTGTGTGTGGGTCTGTTTGTTCTGTCTTCATTTACTCATTTGACTGTAATATATTGTACCTTATCTACCCTATGACTTCTTACACAAGCACACTGATTGTTTTTTCCATCAATATTTCTTTGATTTTTTTTAAGAAAGCATATTAAAGACACTATAACCAGTTGTAAGCATCATAGCCAATCTGTCATTTACATTAATGCATTTGGGAGACCAGACCACCAAGTGAATGTTTAGCAGTTCATAGACAATTACAATTGTATGAGCTGAAACAATGGATGGACTGTTACACAGTAGTTTATTTCTTTGTAAAATCCTTATTTCTGTCTCTTAACCATTTTGACCAATACTTTACTTTACAATACCATTTTTCCATATTTAGTCTTACACCGTGTCTACACCAGACGCGACAGGTGCGACGCGACATGACAACCAGCGCCGCATCCAGTGTGGACAAAATGTAAACTTATAGTGGGTTCTGATGTCTTTTGTCGTGTCGCGCCGGTCACTTCCGGTGTAGACACGGTGTTAGAGAATATGTCAGTTTCTCCATAACACATACAATAGCTATCATTATCCATTCCTTTTTTTGTTGGCCATTCTTCATGCAACCATTTCTTGGACTTGGATTTTTACTAGTACTTTGGGGGAGGCTTTTATTCAAAGTCCATTCAAGGTATCCATTTTTTAACAGTATGTGTGTTCCCTGGGAATCAAACCCACAACCTTTGCGTTGCTAGCGCAACGCTCTATCAATTGAACTACAGAAATACCTACCAGGGTTACCCGGAAACTGGATTATACTGCCTCGGGTTTAACTGGGTTGTTTTTCCAGTCGTGCTTTGTCACTGCGGTTTTGTAGCCTGCCAGTGGCAATTGTTGTGGCAACGCACAGAACTTTGAGGAACAGGATATTTTACAATCATGAAGACTGTAAAACATTCATTTAACTAGTAAAGTGTTTCTGATTCATCGTGCTGTATTACAGAGTACAGAGATCTACTTCAAACACTTATGAATATGTCCTGTGATCTTCAGACCACCAGTATAGCCTGGACCTTTATGCTTCATCCTCCAGCTGTGAGCTGACAGGTGCTGCAGAAGAACTTTGGTGTTGAAGTAGTGGTGTTGCTAGGAGAACAGGAAGGAATCACTTTCCCACTCTGTTGAACAAAGCATTGGGATGTTTATTAGGCTCTGTTAGAACTTCAAGCCAGGGCCATAGATTCCGACATGGATCTATTTATTATGTGCCGTGAATTTGGAAAGTTTGGGTTAAAAATGCAACATGCCTTATATACTTAAGTTCAGATAAAATTTTTACCATTAGCAGTTTAGTCTGGGATGCAAGTGTTGAAAACCGTCTTTGTTATCGTAATATATCTAGTTGTGTCTAGCGTGGGCTCTTGGGCAGTTGGTGTGTGTGTGGTGCTCACGCAGCAGGGTCACGCTCTGGTAATGGATGTGCCGTTATCCGTACTCATTTCCCTGGCATGCTGGCCGATATCAGGGACAGATGCCTTGGCGACAAGCCCAGGGTAAATAAGGGACAGGAGGAGGCCATCAAATCTGCCTTTGGACAACATGCGATATGAAGGATAACAGTGTGGAAAGAGGCGATTAAACCTTATAGTGCTTATATCTAGTAAGGCAGACATAACACTGTTTGGTTCTGTGATTACAATCTTAATATTAGAGGCAGAATAGATACGACTAGAGATGTGTCTAAGAGTCTGGATGCAGAATGTTTCTGGTATAGGTCTAGTAAAGACTATGAATATTTTTTTTAAATATGAGATGCTTAAGAATGTGTGTGAAAGTGAGAGGCAATAGAAAGTTAAACAGAAAGTAATAGGAGACAGATCACAGTCTGGGAGTTAAAGCTCACCAACGTCTGTATTCTGATCTGTAGGCTTAAACATTCTGTTGAAAGTCCCGTTGCTTTGCAACACTGGCCTGTTTTGAAATGTGATTAGTCTCTGTGTTCGGTAGATTGCACAAAATTGGTCTGGCCGGACTTTCACAATGTGCAACCCGATGAACTATTCTTGTTCATGCCTTAATTTGATCTGTAGATTCATTGTGTTATTTGTTTGGGGGAGTCTGTTCTTCATAATATTTCACTGAATACATTGTCACTGTTCTCTGGAAACCAGTAACTGACAATCCAGTTTAACCAGACGATACCTTTACTGGTGCTGTGTTATACAATCCAATCCAATATTTGTCATTTTTAGTGCATACACACTGTATGCTTAAAATCCCTAAAAACATATTTTAAGATGTTAGCACGTATACAGGTTTATTAGCATCATCTGTATTGAGATTAATTGGCTTATGATTTTTACTAAATCAAATGTATAAAATGACTTTATATAATTAGGGATGTAACGATTCACCGTGAGCCGGTTGAAAATCGGTTATAATGAGTGACGATTCAAATCGGTTGAGGTGTGAACTGAATCGCAATACATTTTTTGAACAGCAGGGGCCGCTATTTTTACTGCAAATCTAAGCGTGGACATGCTGATATTTCTTAAATGCAAAAAAATCCAAGAAAATCTCAGACAGTATTAGTTTGTTTATATTAAAGAGACTTTTTTATTATTAATTTGTTATAAAATTGCAGTTTAGTTTTGTTATTTGAAATATAACATTATTTTATTATACAAAGAAACGTGAAGCATTTAAGAAATAATGCAAGGGAAGTTGTTCGTTTCTGATTTGTTTCAACTCATTTTGTAAAAATAAATCGTGAATAAATCGCATCGTGAGATCAGAATCGTGACTCGCATCGCATCGTGAGCTGAGTGAATCGTTACATCCCTGTATATAATTGCTTATGATAAACTCTCTCTCTCTCACTCACTCGATCTTTTTTCTTTTTCCACAGACAAGAGGTACAGGAGAACTGCGTTCGCTGGCGAAAGAAGTTCTCCTTTGTGTGCAAGATGAGTGCAAGTTCTACTACGGGGGTCCTGGACCCCTGCATTTGCCGTGTGTCTGTTCGCAAGGTCAGTCTCACAAATAACCACACACATCTCTGCATTTTAACTTGTGTAAATGGTTTAAGATTGTTTGAAAATGCACTGCAAAGGAATCTAATCTCATATTAATCCAAAGTGATATTAAATGTTAAAAGCCTTTGTGGTATTTACACTGATTAACAAACAGATTTTGGAGGTATTTAGTGAGTTATGCTGTTTGATTTACTTTGTACAGGATATCTGCTGTCTCATGGGTTCCTTTGCTCCCATTACCCTTTGCCACAGTGTCACCGTAGCAATGGCAAACAAATTGCATAACAAATCTGTATCCCTTTCTCTCTCTCTTTCTCTCTCTCTCTTGTCCTTGCAGGAGCTTAAAGGTGGAAAAGCTTTTTCAAAGGTAGGATTATTGATATCAGATCTATTTTGTCCCCTTTTTCTTTCAGTTTGTCTTATATAATCACTAAAGGATCAGGGAAATAGTTTCTCACGCTCTGTCTTAAGAGAGGTCTGTTTTTATTGTGTTTATAAACACAAAGTTAATTTGAGTTTCAGTATGCATTCTCAATGTCACACACAGGGCACTGTGTATACAGAAAATACTGCTTCAGCATATTCAAAAGGAAGTAATGCAATGAGTGAGAAACAATATCTATGAATCACAAATTTAAAAGGCAACATTTCATTGAGCACCATATAGTCACTTTCACACCTTTATTTTTGTCATATTACATCTTATACCTCGATTTAAAGACAATTAAAATACTAAAGCAAATCCTCTCAGAGAGCACCACATTGTAATGTTTTTTTTTACTGAGAACATTTCCTTAGTGACAGTAAAATATGTCACAATGTATACTGTACCATTATCCAGTAAATGACTTGTATAAATGGTGTTGATTGTTATAGTCATTATGGTTAAATTACTGCAGCACGAGGTGTGTTTGCACGTTTGCGTGCGTAATGAGGAGCTTGTTTTCTTTGGGAGGTTGCATTCGTGTCATTTTTCTCGTTATTTACCCATCCCATACGTCCTGAACAGGAGCAGCGTGTCAGCACACTCTGCTGACACAGGGAATGAGGGAAGTGAAATATATGAACTGTAACCGGGAAGGAGGGTGAAACGCAGGAAGAAGGGGGTGGATGTGACCTTAGGTGGGAGATAAAGGGAACCGTTGCCGTGGCAGCCATTTAATTGTTACTTTATAGTATGGTACTTTCATAATAAAAACACGTGTCATTAAAATATATACAGTTTTGAAAGTATAATAAACAGCTGTTTTGTGACAATTATCTTGGCTTTGTAACTTTTATTTCCATTTATTTCTTCATTATTGAACAGCTAATCAAAGGATTTTTAGAGCTTAAGTCTTGAGCTGTAAGTTCTTTGACCAAATCTTTTTAAAATTATGAACGGATTAACTTATTAAATTAAATCTATTGACAGGAATGCAATATAATATATAAACTGTGTCTTCAGAGGTATATAAAGACCTTACATAATAAAGTGTTATGTTTTTATTACCTTAGAAGGAGCTATTTCTATCTATATACTGTACACCGCGCATCCCTTTTCATGGAATTGGCCATATTGTTTCTACAGAAGCCCTAAACGAACAAACTGCTCTACAGAGCGAGATTCATACATACGTTATCTCCTTCGGCAAAGAAGCGAAAACATGTCGATATCTTAGTTCTGCGTCAGCCACCGTGGTGCTTTGAAAGGGAGGGGTGGAGTGAGCCATTGGTTGCAATACGCAACCTCACCGCTAGATGCCGCTAAATTTCATACACTGGACCTTTGAATGAAAATCAATTTGGTGTAGAAATGTATCATTGTTTTAATATTTTATGTATAATAGTTACTGAAAATGAAAGGTGTTCGGCTAGTAATTTAACAGTGTAATGGTGTAATCTGGATTTTACCTTCATAGCTCATAAAATAACTGGCTGGTAATTTCTAGAAAGCAGTCTGTCAATCCAGGAGGGAACAGAAAGTGCTAAAGGCAGCAATGGAAAAGTAAATATAGATAAGGAAGATATTTGTTAGTCAGCACACACGACGCGCGCATACACAGATCCGAGAAGAAATGGGGAAAATATCCTAACCGCCTGAGTTTGTCCTGTGCTCATAAAGCTGCTTTCTACCGTAAAGCTTCTTAGCAATACACACACAAACCGGTCGAAAACAGATGTGCAGTTTACAGCTTTAAAACCCCAAAGTAAAGCTCTAACCCTGTCCTTTAAACATTTAAATTTGGCACATTATATGATAAAAACGTCACTTTGTGTGTGTGTTGTGACTTTCTTCATCCCCTGAACCTGCTGTAGTATCACACATCAGTGAATTTTAAAGAACAGCTGGTCACGTGTACTGTATGAGTGCTGACTGTACATCTGTTAAAGAAAATATCAAAGATATCGGTCACTGTTGTGTCACTTATCAAAATTAATGGACATTCAAGCGAGCAAGAACAGATGAGAACCAGTTGCGAAACAACAAATCCCAACAGATTTCTTTTGACTAATTCTTAGTGTTACATTTTACTTGTGAAGCTACAGTAATGGTACAGCTGTGGAAAAATGTAAGAGCTCAGTCAAACACTGGCTTGGGAGCATGAATACTTCCCTTCTGTTTTTGTATGTCTAAAATGATAATAAAATCTTTTTTTACCTCCAGCTGGGCTTTGCTGACCTCAACTTGGCGGAGTTTGCTGGTTCAGGCTCCACTGTTCACTGCTGTATACTGGAAGGCTACGACACCAAGAACACTCGGCAAGACAACTCCATACTCAAGGTCTGTGTTTATGTAATGTGTGTATGAATATGACCAACATCTCATTTGAACAAAACATTGATTCTGTCATGTTAAATGGGCCGGGAGACACATAGTTATTATTTTAATATTTCCATTAATCCTAACATGTATTAAAGGGAAAGTTCACCCAAAAATAAAAAATGGTCATTATTTACTCACCATCGAGTTGTTCCAAATCTGTATAAATTTCTTTGTTCTGATGAACACAGAGAAAGATATTTGGAAGAATGCCTGTAACCAAACAGTTCTTGGCCACCATTGACTACCATAGTAGGAAAAATGGCAGTGGTAGTCAAAAGTGCCCCAGAACCGTTTGCTTTCCTACATTTTTCAACAGAACAAAGATATTTATAAACCATTTTTTCTACTATGTGTGGCCAAGAACTGTTTAGTTGTAAGCATTCTTATAACTAAACAACTCGAGGGTGAGTAAATGATGACAGAATTTTTATTTTTGGTTGAAGTATCCCTTTAAGATACAAGACAGGACAGCAGAAGTGAGTGTGTTTATAGAATGTATACAGACATGCTGTCCTTGCCACACAGTCACGGTCATCTTGAGTAAACACACTGTGTGGGTGACATGTGAATGGCCAAACCAGCTCATGAATGTTAGTGTGATAGACTGACTCACTGTCTCGAGGAAACTTTTTAAAGAAAACAAAGAACCCATAATGATTAATCGGAGTTATTTTCGTTATTTTGACTCATGTTGATTCACGTTTAGTTTCCCATATGATGACTTATTATCAGAACGATACCGGTGTTCATAGGCCTATTGCAATTATTATGGGATCATTTTATTCCCTCTTTTTTATTTTTCCTAGGTTACTATTGGCATGACTCTTCTGTCTGGAGATCCCTGCTTTAAAATGTAAGTGTGCTTTATATCATTCTCAGCCTTTTAAACATCTTCTGTCTGTTTGATTACCAAGCATACATAGAATATCTTTCAAGCTTGTGTGGAAGTCTGAATATAAAAGGTTTCTTTGCCCTTAGGCCTGTGAGTACAGCTAAGACCATTGCCATAGCTGGCCAGGACCCCTCCCTGCAGCTGGACCGCAAGGGAGAGGGCACAGGCGATCACTCTGTGCCATCACTTGGCAGCACCGCTCGTCGGCCAATCAAAAGCAGACCTTCTGTCAACAACTCGGGTATGACCATCTGTTTAGACCATTTTGTAAGACGTCCAGATGTACTTTCTGTTTCATTTTGTAACACTACAGAAGTGTTGCAACAGAATAACCAACTTCAGGGCTCGACATAAAGGAATGCCCGATGGGGGGCCAGCATGGGAGATCCTCGGGGCCAGTTGAGAGAACTGTCACTTGCCCGATTGGACCAGTGCTGTATCATCATGGAAAATTATTATTTGTACGTTTTTAAGACTTGCCTATTTAAATATTCCCAAGAAGATGCAAAAGAGGACTGGGGCACTTTCAAACCCATACCGGTGCGCAACATTTTGCTACGGTTTCTGGGTTGAACGACATGTTTCCTGGAAACGGTGTGCAACAGGGTTTGAGATACGTTTTCTCTTGTTTGGTGGGTGTGTCAAGAATGTCAGCCCAATCAGCAGCAACATGTAAATAACCCACGCGGTATTAAAGAGACTGCTCGCACAATGGTTCCAAGTAAAGTCGTTTACAGATGTGTCCGCTGCAGCTCGGTATACTCAACAATTGAAGATATTAGAAAACATGTATTTTGCAGTATTCAACACATTTATAACGATTTCATCAGGCTCCAAAAATTCTTGAAAAAGAACACAAAGAATGACGTTCTCAGCTGCCATAGTTCAACTCTTGCGTCATCACACCAGGATGTTCAATCGCACCTCCGTTTCCGTCTTCTTAATCAGACATATCGACACAAAATTATGCCAAAATGCCAATATTACCAAGTATCCTTGTAAAAAGTAATCAATTATGTCTTACGCGAACAAAACGCATGTGGAAACAAAACGTGTGTGTTACATTATATTATCTCTTAAAGGGGCATCAGCATAATAAACGTCTCAGTTTTGTTCATCAAACAACAAAGAACGAAGACAAAAAAAACATTCACTTATCTTCACTGATTAAATTATAACTTTAGTAAGGTTAAATATATATTGAATATAATATTATATTTAATACAGTGAAGACTATAAAGTATTTACATTATTTAATTTTTGTACCTGATAACTACTATTCTAATACTGTGTTATTAGACCAACCTTAAACACCTGAAATGCACTGATTATTTTTATGTTTGCTTTATTACATTTATATGTGCGATTGCACATACTATGATTACTTGATCTTATTTTATTACTTACTGAGTTTAGTTGTCTTCAACAATATTTGAAATTGTGAGTTATAGCTTTATTTATTAAGATTACATGGGTAACAACAAACAAATAACTAGATACTATTAATACTCTTTTGTGGCGGGGCCAGTGAACATTTTGGCAGTAATTGTAATCACTTGCTCGACCTGGCCAGTAGAAAAAATCCTTAGCTTTGAGCCCTGAACTTAATTGAAGGTGAAAAATTTACATAAATGTTACTTGTATTGTTTAACAGCAATGATGTACATTTGTAATTTTTAATATTATGGAATAATTTAGAGAGGTAGGACTGATTTGCTCACTAAAAGGAGAAAGAAGAAGCGCTGCACTTTGCAGTTGGAAGAGAATGGGTGTGCTGTGTTTACCTGACAATATTTGTCTTCAGGAGGCCTTCAGGAGGGATTGGAGGAGAACCTGTCTAGTCCAGAAGAATTGTTTCACACGGGACACTCTCGCAACTCCAGCTTTGCCAGCCAGCAGAGCAAAATCTCAGGTGGGGCTCAGGGCACGATCAAAAGAACACCAGGTACAGATCAGGGCTGATTTTAGTAAAAACACCTGAAAATACACATTTAAATGCAATTAATTTAGCAGATTTAATTAATTTATCTGTTATGACTCACAAATGAGAAAAATCACAAGCAGTTTATAAAAAAGGAGCCAACAGTCAGATGCAATAAAGAGAAACTTTTCAAAATACGTTTAGGTTTGGCAAAAAGATGTAAATAAAAAAATCTTACAGTATAGAAAAGAGCAGCTTTATAAGGAAACAAAATGATGAAAATGTACTATACAGTGTCTTCTGACCAAGAGATGTGCTAATTCCCTCATGCACTCACTCCACACAGGCTACAGCACAGAGTACTTTCGCTCGTCCAGCCTGACGGATCTCTCGCAGCACCGCCGGAATACCTCCACCAGCAGCAGTAACACATCTGGAGGGACCACCACAGCTGCCGAGAGCCCTGTAGAACAGGAGAAAGAGCTAAAACCAGAGAAGCCCCCACGGCCCCCCCGTCCCGGTCTGCCCCCCAACAGACCCTCAAGGTGAGGAGGCTGTTATCAAACTTAGAAAAATATACATTCCTGTTGACTAATATATATATATATATATTATTTTCTGATTATTGTAATATACGTTGCCTTGTTCAGCAGTAATGAGCAGATCATATCATAGAAACCTGACAATAATGTAAGTCTTTATTCAAAATATATTTATTTAAGCATATATATTGAATGTTTTATACAGAAGAAAGAAGGACTCTGTGGAAAGTCACCCCACCTGGGTGGACGACACGCGTATTGACGCTGATGATATCGTGGAGAAGATCGTGCAGAGTCAGAACTTCAGTGATGTCAGCAACAATGAAGGTGCGTTAAGAAGACAACATGCTGGCTTTTGTATTTAGCTCTATTGTACCTCTCATTTGTCCCAGTTCACAGCTGGTGCTGATTTACTGACATTCATTGCATTGTTTGCTGGTTACTGATACATATGTGTGAATTACCCACTTAATGCCCATGTGTGAAGCTCTGAAACTGATCGTTTTGTCCATCTTTCTCTTGCAGACAGCAATCTAACACTGTTTATCAGTAGGGATGGTACCACAGCCTTAAGTGGCATCCAGCTGGTCAGCAGGTAAACTGGCGCTCTTGTATATCCTGTAGCTTTTGATGTAAACAACACATTGTTTATTAAATTAATGACACTTGCCTAAATTGGTTGGGTTTTTACTTGGATTTTTTTTCTTTCTTTCCTTTTATTGAATTAAAAAGCATCATACTTTTTACCCCACTACATTTGATAAATACGTGTCAAGTTTTTTTTTTCATTTTTTTAAAGTACATTAGAAATCTCGTATTTCAGTATTTTACGCAAGTAATTTTAAAATTGGATTTATTTATCAAATGCAGTGAAGTGAATTGTATGATATATCTTGTTAAAGGAAGTAGAAACTTTCCAAATGTATTTATTTAGTTTAGTAATGTGGGCTCTTTCGATAAGTCACACTTTAGTAATATGTTTATTTTATTTTTTAAAAGGGTGTCTGCCGGTGTTTTTGAACAAGTGGTCATCGAGAGTCATTAGATCGCTGGAGGAACGATGGGCACTCTTTCACAAAGCCACTGCCGTCAGTTTTTTGTTAAGACCGGAAGTTTATGTCACTCTCCTCTTTTTGGGGTAAATCTGTGTACTCACACATTACAATGGTATCACCCTAATTGTGCTTCACATTTGCAAAAGAAGTGGGTACTTCTATAACATTCATAGCTCTATGATTAAGACTTAATCCTCAGAAATGTTTTTCACCGGATTCTGAGGATATCATCTACTTGAAATGCCTTTAGAAGTGAGGCATGATGGGAGTGTAACACTGTGAAATAAGAGGGCAGTCCAAATTCAGTTTAATGTTACATTAGATCTTTAAAAGCCTTTCAGATATTATTTAATTGCATATTTGCCTTTTATCTCTTTGTCATATTTCACACCTGATATATGCTTAGTGAAGGCAACAAACCACTAAAATATTTTCATACATTGTAATGATAATGTAGTTTGATAAAGTCTCTAACCAGTCCATTATTCCAATACCAGCCTGTGTTAAAGGATGTACAGTATGGCTGGCCGTACAAGTACGTCAGAGGTGAGGAGAACATTTTGGCCGTTCTTCTCACAAATCTGTTCTCAGTGTCCTCACTGTGTCTGCGATGGTTACTTGTGTTCCAGCTGGTCTGGTTAACATAAAATCTATAAATGTCTCTCTCTCTCTACAAATCCCCATTTGTTTCAATTTTTCAGTACTTTTTCCTCTTTCACTATTTGAATCTTAATGTGCTGCTGGTTTCAGCCACGTGAACGTTCACGTTACTATGAGTTTCGGCTCTGATAGTTACCGCAGTTTCTTCTTTAGAATAGTTGGCTGCACAACGATACAGTCAAGCTATTTATGTGGTATTTTCTTGGAAGAGCCTTGTCAGTATCCAAATGGTCCTGCATTGTGAGGATAATAGCTTACACAAAGAGAATAATTTTCTGGAAAAGTTTTATCTTGTAGAATACAAACGTGAAAAATCCCATTGTTTTTGTTGGGTTAGATCAGAGGCCGTGACTCATAGTCACAAGACTACGTCCTTGGCAACTGCCTCTGTGTTTCTGATCGGCACCTGGTGTGCAATCGGAAACAATATACAATAGACATGAGAGAGAATGGAAAGCCCCTTTCTGTGTTTCTCTGTTATGTTTATTGTTTGTTTCGCATCAAGTTAGCTAGCCGTGATCTTGGTCATGGAGAAGTTCTCAGTTGATCTGAGCATTGAAAACTGACATTGTGAGTTCTGCACATTTTCTGTTGTGAGAAAAGTGTAATATGGGCCTGTTTTTATTGTTGCGCAAGCTCATTTTTATGAATTCTTTCTAGGAAATTTCCCTTTAAAACATTTCACCTGTCTAGTGGGTTTAAATAGCATGTATTAAAAGAATCACTGTTCACAAGTAGACTACAGTTGAGAGGGAACGTTACATATGTACTGTAAGTGTTTTAAATCCATTTGAATGGACGTCATTAATGATGATGATTAACCTTTCACTTGCGTCTGTGGCATCAGCTGGCTGCTGTTGTTCTAACTCCTGGAAATCTAAAGTAACACTAACTTTGAAAGTGCAAAATAAATTGTAGGTTGCAGCCTAGTTTTTCTTCATAGCTAATATAAAGGGATTTTCCTTAAAACACTGAACAATGTATGATTTAATTATTTTCATTGTTTACTCTTTGTAGTGTACTTCTGTTGTCCATTCTGATACAAAAAAACATTATTAGCAACAGTAACTCTGTCCTATCATTGTTTTCGAACCAGCTGGCTGGTTCATTGGAATCTTTAGAGGAGTTTAATATCTAATTCTATAATATCTTAACATTGTGATGCCACGAACAACGGAAACGATCATCTGTGATTCTTGTTTTCTTCCATTTCTCTTACAAAGTCTTGTAATGTTTGTTTTTGTAATTGACTCTAACTGGTGATCTTTCTAATGCAGATGAGCGTGATTATATTATTTGCTTTAAAGTGGTCATATGGCGCGAACACGTGTTTTTCTGTGTCTTTGGTGTGTTATAAGTTGCCCATGCATGTATTAGACACGTAAAATTGAAAAATATTAAAGTGTGGGAACAAGAGATGCATTCTATCTAAAGGCGAATGCTTATCCAGACCTGCCTGAAACGCCTCGTGTAACCACACCCCCACAAATCTACATCGGTTCGACCGCCCAAATGTATACGCAAGTAAGATGGGCATACCTGTCAGTACAATTGCTTTGTAACCTGGTGTTCCAATTATGGTAAGATGCGTTACATTTCCATCACACGCTTGCAGTATTCGACCAATTACTACGCACTGGTTAACTGGCCAATCACAGCACACCTCGCTTTACAGAGAGATGAGCTTTGTTAAAAATCTGCATGTTTCAGCGAGGCGGGGCAAAGAGGAGATACAGTACTGTACATGCATGGTATATGGAAAATACAGCATTTTTTAACCTTAAATCGTGTATACACATTGCATTACATCTAAAACAAACGATAATATTCTTTTTAGCCGTGTCATATGACCCCTTTAAGATGCTGTTGCAGGGCGTTGATTGGGGTCTATATGGAGATGTTTATTATAGCAAGAACTATTTTCAGTATTCTGGTGCTTTTTTAAAGACAGTTCAGTCAATACACTTTCATTGAAATTTATTTAATTACATCATATGATTTTATGGTGGTCATGTTATATGATTTTATATATGCACTATGTGGCCATCCTGCGGTATATGCTCCAGAATCATGAAACATTAGAATACACACAAATATATGTATAAATAACCTTCACTACAACAGCACTTAAATACTAAAGACTTGTGAAACACACATTTTACAAGATGTTGATTATTATTTCTTTACTATAGGGATGAAAGCTATGCACTTTCCAAAATGACATCCATGTCGGTTACAACAATACTGATAAATTATATTCTGGAGATTTCTTTACAAAAGAGTAGAACCTATATAAATGCATTTATTTTTGGTGATTTCTACAGATATCACACATAAGTAATGTGCTATTGCCCCAAAGTTTTCATGGTTATGTTTGGTTTGCATGGAGATGAATACTGCATTTTCTAACAATGGACCAGATTTGTACACTCAAATGTGAATGTTTCTTTAATCTAACTGTCAGGTGATGTTATATGTATTATTTTAGGCGAAATAAAGTTAATGTTGGGTATCATACATGTTTGTTGTGATTTATTTAAATAGTGAGCTTAAACATCAAGCTAATACTATGGACAAATGACTACTTAATTGTAAGGTTTCAGTTGTTAACATATAAAACACACCTGGCCTTCTACAAAACAGAGAAATGAAAAATAAATTATTAGTGCCTAGAAGAGGACAAGCAGGGTTGATAGTGTTTGTAACTAATGAAGCTGAAACAGTAATTGGCAATTCAAACTTTATGTATGTGACATTTTCTGTAATAACTTTGTAAATTCACCCATATAATGTAACGAAAGAAAAATATCAGTTTATGCATATACTAAGTTTTCTATTTTAAAATAGGAAACAATGTGTTATGGATGTGACGAAAAGGACACGTTTTTGATGAACAAACCAACCTATCAGTATGGTGAAAACATTGGTATAAACTTTGGATTTTTCATCTTAAGGTTGACATTTGCATGTATTTTCCCTAATGCACAAAATTAAAACGTAAAGAAAATTGCAAATAATTCTGAATAAAGCATAAATAAACAATGAAGCTCTGTGATATGAATTTACAAGCTTGAAACTCCAAATCATCGCGCCGCTTCTATCCAATAATTGTCTTTTAGCACCATCGTGTGGTGAATAGTGATAATGGAAGTGTGAGATTGAAAACTACATTTCCCAGCAGGACTTTCATTGGTAGCCGGAAGTACGTTTTATAATCAGGAATCTTCGGATGCTTGCGGAAGTGGCACCTTAATAATGGTAAGATAAACGCAAGTCTTTTTAGTTTAAAGACAAAACCAGCTATTATAACTATTAACATTATGCTGATTTATAGGACATCGTGTACTTTCTTGTTAATGATTCCATCCTGTTGCCTTAACTTTGTAATGACGATGAGTTTATCACACATGACCAGCTAACACTTCTAACAAACTCTGAAAAACCCACGAGGATACGACCAAATAAATCATTCACTAACACCAGTAGTAGTTAATAAAGAACTGTTGTATGTACTGTAGTCATGTACATTTTGTAATAAATTGTATTAAATAAAAATATGAAGCTTTCATTGAACACAGTAAATGTGATTTGCTCTGTGTGGATTTATATTGTACAAAAATAGTATGATTTTTCCCCCATAATATTAAACGTATTAATACGTTTTAAAATGATTATGATGTATTGATTTCAAATAAAATGATTATGATTTTAAATAATCCCTAAAAACAAAATATGCTTTCAGGCGACCGGAGCAGATCAAGCTGTTGGCTTTGGACTTGTTGGCTTTAGTCTGTTACTGTTCACATATTACACCATTTGGGTCATAGTCTTGGTAAGCGATTTTTTTATGTTTATCAGCATAAGACTGTTTGTACCTTCCACCTAATAGAAAGACAGATCTTCCTCCTCATACATCTCCTCGATTTAGAGCTTTTTCTGCTTTTCTTTATTATCTAAAGTCAGTGTATCCCTTTTTGCCCTCTTTATATTGTACAAGCTGAGCTTGTGAATTGTGTGTGTGGACAATATTGTGCATGAGTGTTCACATGGCAAGAAATGTGTGTAAATCACTGCATGTTTGGGCTGTGATGACATTGAGAATGCTTGGGCTTTCTTCAGAAGCACATAGTATAAAATGCTTTGTTTTGTGTTTTGCATTTAAAAATGTCTTCATTCCTTGTATAAGGATAGAGTTAAATGTTCTTTCTTATCTGACAAAACCATAAAGGCAGTTACTGAAACTCTGAAATTCATACGGTAGTTTCCACACACTCGATGAGTAAAAATGTTTTGATCTGGAACTTTGTATTAATCGATTTTTGCACTATTCTTCAAGGAAATGTAGCATTATGGCTGTTTTGCTCCATTATTGTGACTGAGACCGATTAGCGTAACCCACAGCTGTAGAGAAAGACTCCACTTTGTTTGGCTTTTATGCTTTATGTGAAAAATATCTTTGTTTTCTGTACCACTAAAAGTTATTTAAAGTCATTGAGCATTAACACAAACTTGATCGTTCTCGTTCCAGCCATTTGTAGACAGCGATCATGTGGTCCACAGCTACTTTCTTCCACGGGAATATTCAGTCATACTTCCTGGAGTTGCAGCATTAATCCTCTTACTTGTTGTTGGTGAGTAAAGCTGGCAATATGCATTACAAGATGTAAAAACAATGGTCAAACAATCACACAGTTTTCTAATGACTTTAGTAACCTGTTTTTACTCTTGTTTTCAGGCACCTTCATAGGGGTTGTAACATGGAAGAATCGAAAACCTAGGAAAGTTGATTAAGATTCTCCAGGTTGTCATGATCTGCTTACAAGAACCAATGGTGTTATTTTAACTCATGTACCTTCACCTGTACACAGCCACGAGATGATGTATTCCAGTCTGTTGGATGTTAATGAATTAGATTTCATTAGGAGGCCAAATCACTACTGAACATGTAGTCAGTTGAACAGTAGTCAACTTGAACAGTGGCTGCGAACTTGATTTAACTTCAAAGAAATCTTTCCATAGTCAGGAAAATAAACTCAATCTGCACCTTAAGACTTGGGGAAGATGTGTGTACTTTGTACCTGGATGAGGGCTTAATGGGAAATAGTGTGGTTTTGGTTTGTTTGTTTTCATGCTTTATGTTGAGAAATGATTGGACTAGATGCGTCAATGTCTTGTGTTGTAAATAGACTTAATTTTAAGGTATAATGTTAGAAGTTACTCATTTAGGACATCCGCTATAAAACCCCATATTTAAATAAAATGGTAATATGTAAACCTGTCTATAACATTGTTGGTGTTTTGTATTTCATGTTATTCAAATGTACAATATATGTTGTATTTGAAGAGTTCGTTTGCAAAAACAGATTTTAAATAAAAAAACATGTTTTTTATTGTGCATTCTATGTTTTAAGCTATCAATCAAACTGCAGTTAAGGGTGTTTTGATTAAGTAATAATTACTAAAAAAGTACAGCTTACTAACAACACAATAAACCCGGAGTTATCTGTTTTTGCAAATAAACTCTTCAATTGTTAATTATGACAAGATTTTTTGAATATATGGACACAATACATTACTGTATATATTTGTATTATTGACTGTATAGACTGCGCAATTGATAACGTCGGTGAATAAGCGCAGGGGTTACGTGCGGGATGGGCCGCTGCTGCAGTCACGCGCGCTCACTCACTCCGGTGTGGGGATTGATCGAGCGCGCGCAGCTCACACACATTCTCTCATCACCTCTCAGTGAACGAATATTGCACACGAGCATATAGAATGAGCTGATCTCTCCATCTACGACCTTCACAGACAATATATTAGCAAACCAATAATGAGTCAAACTGAGGTATGTACTGTACAAATCTTTGATTGTTTCTTTCTTATCGAGGTAAACTCATGATCGATGTCAGAGTTTCACTGGCTGTTTAAATGGATGAGTTTGTATGAGCTTTCATTTGACACCCTGTTGTTTGGTAACAATTTACCTTAAATACTGACGTCGTCAAATAATAAAATAATAGGTTGCATTATTTTGAATTATAGGTAGATTCTAAATAAAGCTATTCATGTAAAAGTATGACAGATGTGTTTTAAGCCGTATGCTGCATTGGCGGAAAGCATTACATTCGTTTTTATCGATGAAAACAAATACTTCGGTCTGATTAAGTCTGTCAAAAACGGGCACATGACAGCTGGGAGAAAAAACAAATGGGCTTCTTTGGCTGACCAGTGAAAATGAGCCAGAAGTATCTAACTTTAGTGTTACTATGGTTTCCTTACATGTAAAGTGCAGACTAGTAACTTGAAGGGATAGTTCATCCAAAAATGAAACTTCTGTCACCCTCAAGTTGTTCCAAAACTGCATAAATTTCTTTGTTTTGTTGAACACAACGAAAGATACAGTATTTGAAAGAATGTTAGATTTCTGGGGCACCATTGACTACCATAGTAGAAATAATTATTCTAGATTTTTTTGTTCCGTTGAACACAAAAGAAAATCTTTTAAAGAATTTAGGAAAACAGTTCTGGGGCACCGTTGTGAACCATTTTAATGGTAGACAACGGTGCCCCAGAAATCTCAGTTGCTAACATTCAATATATTTTCTTTGTGTTCAACAGAGCAAAGACATTTATACAGGTTTGAAACAACCTAAGGTCGAGTAATTCATGACAGAATTTTTATTTTTGGGTGAACTGTCCCTTTAAAGGAACATCGTATTGAGTGGCCGATGGCATGTCAGATTTGAGCTGGTCTGCTGCAGGTGTTTTTACCCACTAGTTAGTAATGATTTCAGAAAACTAATAAGCTGAGTGTCTCCATTTGAGATAGTTGAAGAGAAATTGTCTTCTGTCCTCTTGTACTGTTGTCATAGTGACAAAGCAGCTCAGGATCTCCTGTTGCAAATCACATGTGATTATTATGGTGACCACTACAACAATGGCAATTGTTAGTGAATGTGCAGCGCAGTAAACTATATCATTTTCTCTTGTGTAATAATTGCTAAATGTATTAGCATAGTAACATAAAACTAGATTTTTAAGTACTTCTCAAAACATTTAAGTTAGGATTTTTTTTTATATAAAATTAAGTTTACACTACTTAAACTGTTTAATTTCTTTGAACATTCGGGTTTACAGTGTACTTCTAACCCTCTTTGTTTCCAAATCTACTTATTGTTGTTCGACCATGCATGTTTTTTACCAGTATGAATTTTACCATGCCACTAAAGATTTTGACACTCTATGAACAGTAAAAATCCAGGTCAAAATGTAAAATCGTGTGTTTGTGCTACAGCTGAGGCAGTTTTTGTAAGTCTGTTTTCTTACATGTGTATCATCTGTTGTAGTTGGAGATGTCAGGGCCGAGTGTGAGCCGACACAACCGCAACATAAAAAGGAGGAGGTGGGGGGGTATGAGGCAGCGGTGGAAAATGCTGGGTCTCTTTGAGATCGACCAGCAGCACGAGTTCTACAGCCTCACATGTATGATGAAAGAAGGACTTTGTGCTGCCATTCAAAACACCATTGACAACCCTTTACCTGTGAGTATACCCATGAGCATACCCCTCATTCAGTCCTTATTGAATATCATGTCTTACATTTTCGGTATATCAGGGAAAACCTGTATTTTTATTTTGTAAATTTTGCCCTTACTGTGTAAATCTTTTTAATACAGCTCATGATACAACCATTTTAGTGTTGATTTGCATATTGAAACAAAGATGAGAGAGACAAACGCTTTGGGATGATCAAAGACCTCCAAGGAGACAGACATGCTCTATTTATCATTAATTACTACGAAGAAGCTCCACAGAGAGGAACATATTTAGTATGATCTTTCCATGGAGACTATGTGTTTGTAGTATTGAAGGGGAATCCAACCGCTGTGTTTGAGGTTGTTTGGAGCTGTTTTTATGTTGTTCATTTGCTCAAGAGAAACAGATCAGCGAAACAAACACCATTGTACTTCAAACAATGCCCTGGTCTTCACAGCGCATGGTAGTGCCATCAGAGGGTAAACATGGACTAAGCTAGATGACATGAATAAACAGATGTATTGCATCTTGCAGTGAAAAATCTGATTCATGAATTTCCATATGATTTTGGACCATAAATGTTTTAATTTGAATAAAAACTCTATAACTATTTAAAAACGCAATATAGTTGCTATTAATGCACTAAGGGAGTTGAGAGCAACACAAACACAGCATGTTATGGGTGCCTTTATGGTCATGTGCTTGTTCACTAACACACACATACAGATGATGTTGCACATCCCAATGTCATTGAATTCCGTTTGCTTATACAACAGTATGACTCATGAATGTGCTGCCTGTTGTCTGGGACTCAAAGCATTTTAACACAATTGCACAGAAAAAAAACATTGCATTGTATTGCTGCAAATGTTTGCACCAATTCATCACATTTCATTACTAATCATTGTATTGTATCGTTTGTTTTTCAGGATGAGCTATCTGAAGATGACTACAATCTTGAGGTTACACAAATCCATAAGGTTTGGTTTTTCTGGTGAATAACTGACTGATGAAAGCAAGAAAGCATTGATAAGTCTGTGTTATGATCATTTTACACGTGTATTGTTTGACCTATGCAGTCTGTCATCAATGTTTGGTTTTAAAGTCATTTTTACGTATATACAGTATGTCAGATTTAACACAATTATTATATTTAGTTGCCACAACTGATCCATAATGTTTACATAAAGGACTTCAGGATGGAGACTTATGCTGGTCCAGTTTTCGCCAGTTTGCGAGGCTCTCTGGGGATGACAGAGAAGGAATATCAGCAGTCCCTCTCCTCTGAAGGCAGCTATCTGCAATTCATCAGCAATTCCAAGAGCAAGGCAGACTTTTTCTTGACGTGAGTCAGCATAAATGCCTCACAAACCGGGAGCATATACATATACCAGAGATGCTATAAAGAAGAGACAGACCTTCAAAGGGATAGTTCACCCAAAAATGAAAATTCTGTCATCATTTACTCAGCTTCTTGTCATTTCTTTGTGACTTGCTTTGTTCTGCAGAACACAAAGGAAGATTTTTTGAGGAAAGTTGGTAACCGAACAGCGGCAGCACCCATTCACTTCTATTGTATGGACACAAAACCAATTCAAGTCAATGGGTGCAAGTTAACAACATTCTTCAAAATATCTTCTTTTGTGTGCTGCAGGAGAAAGAAAGTAATACAGGTTTGAATTGACGAGAGGACGAATAAATGATGACAGAATTTACATTTTTGGGTGAACTATCACTTTAATAAACAATGAAGTGGATAAACTGTATTTTGGAATAGGGATTATATGAACAGACCTTCTACCTTACAGTTATAAGCCTATTACCTTGAGACTTCATCTGTTTTTAACTTTCTAATGTGTGCATTAGCCTTAAAATATTTTTTTTGAAACATTGTTGATGCCATTGTTGTCAGATCTTTTAAAACATGGTATTATAATATAATACTGACAGACAGTTTTGGAGATTTTTGGTAATTTCCAGTTTAAGTAAAAGGAGCTGTACATGTATGAGTGAAAAGTAGCTGTCCCCAGAGGTGGCCAAGATGACTGCCAAGCGAGCTGACACACAATATATAATGAAAATACATTTTCCACTAGAGAAAAATGAAGGGCATAGCCATTAATTCACATCCTTTTCTATGGTAACCTAAAGATTGTAAACATCATCGTCTTTTTGAACAAGACATATATTGTCTTCTAGTACAGTATATAGGTTTAAAAATGTCTTTCACCTCCTCTCTCCTCTGCTCAGTAATGATAAGCGGTTCTTCTTAAAGACACAGAGTAAAAGGGAAGTCCGATTTCTGTTGTCTAACTTGAGAATCTACATGGAGCATCTGGAGAAGTATCCACATTCCCTGCTTGTCAAATTTTTAGGTGAGAATCAGCCAGTAAATAAACACATCATCTCTAACACATTTTTGATTTCTACTCATTTTTTATGTTTATAAATGTAACATTAATGGTGTAACGCATGGCTATTTACAAAACCTATAATTGCTAGTTTGCTATTTGCTGTAATGCTTTTTTTCATGGACAGGTATTCACAGGATCAAAATTGCTCACCAGAAGATGGTAGTGATTTCATTTCAGTAGTATCTTTAATTTTCTCACAACAGTATAGTGTTGAGGCTCATGAAGATTCATTTGATATTTTTTTGTGTGCAGAAATACTTTATTGTGATGCAAAGTGTCTTCTACCCAGATGACAGAATCACTGCACGGTAAGACTTCAATGCGGCATGTTACAAATATGGTGAACTGTTATTACAATGTCCATTAATAATCTTTAAATTTTATGCAAATCTTTATGCAAATCTTAAAAATGTAATGTTTCTCAAATCTCTATTACAAGTGGAAAGACAAAAAATGGTTTCCTGCAACCTTGAAATTATCGATTTTACGACGCCTTGCACTAATGGAATAATGATCTGGCCCATCTCCCACTAAGAATACTTGTGTGCCTCTGATTCCCCCGCCTCCTTCTCATTTACTTCTTGAACTTCTTATTCATTCTTTTCTCTTAATATGTCATAAGGTATGATCTTAAAGGTTGTGAGGTGAGCCGGTGGACAGACCCAGCCCCTGAAGGCAGCCACATGATTGTTGTATTAAAGGATCTCAATTTTGAGGGACAGATCATTAACCTAGGTGAACCTCGGCCATCTTTTTCTTAAAGTTTGAGAACTTTTAGACATCAACAGCAACACTGTTTATAGTCTGTTTGATGCATGTCTTGACACATTGAAACTACTGGCTCTTGTTTATAACAGAAGTATGATTTTGGTCCGGGACCTTTATAAAGTCAAAGGAGACAAAACAAAATCTTTCTGTGCTACATGACAGATCAACAGCGCCTTTGGCTTTTGCGTCAGGTGGAGATTGACACTGCCTTTCTTCAGACGCTCAATGTGTTGGACTACAGCCTCCTGCTGGCCCATCACCCCCTGCACCAGGATGAGCTCAGCCAGAGCCTCTCTTTCGCAACGCTCATCATGCGCACCAAAAAGTGAGCTTAAACGCAGATCCTGAATACAGTCATCCACAAACAATGACATATATAAATTGCTAATTTATTCATAATATGATTTTGATACGTGAAACTGAAGGAAAACTTAAATAAGCTTTTATTTCAAAATCATTTAGTCAATAATTGTTCTTTGTTTTATTATTTTCATTCTCTGTGGCTGGCTGTTAGGTCTGTTAATGCAACCTCCAGTCCTACACATGTTGCTACAGCCACTGTTCCTGGCGCGGTGGCAGAGGATGACTCCACCCTCCTCTCATCAGAACTATATTGTGCAACATCACAGGGTCAAGCGACAAAAATGCACTGTTGCGATGAAGGAACAGATAATGGAAGTTATGCGGGAGAAAACATCAAGCAGCCTAGCGGAACAGGAGAAGAATCAGCTGATCTACAAGTGTTCCAGGCCCAGAACCGAAGGCTGCTTCCCAATTTCAAGAACCCACTTCATGTCATTGATGGACCAGAGCAGCGTTACTTCATCGGGATCATTGACATCTTCACTGTTTATGGTTTCAGAAAGAGGCTTGAGCATCTGTGGAAAAGACTCAGACATCCACGGCAAACATTCTCAACAGTGAGTCCTCCAGCCTACTGTTACAGGCTATGCCAGTGGGTTCAGAATCATTCCAAATAAAGCATGACAAAAGTGTGCACACTGCTTAGACACCTGAGCCATACATACCTCATTATATAAACAGGCCAAAACTGTAGAAATGACCAGAATGTACATTTGAGGGTGTCTGTTTTCAGAGTACGTCTTTGAATAATTATTTGTTCAAATAAAACCATGCCAATGCAAGTACTTGTTGAAACACCGTTTCTTCCTGAAAAACACAGTGTAACTGCTTCTATATTTTCCCATTGAAAATTGATGGGTATACAAGTATAAAGTATACAAATTAGGGGTGACCCCGAATCGTCGACGATTCAATGCTTCGATTTGAGGAGCCTGATTCGACTACCAATCTCACAGTCGAATATTCGCAGAGGTGTTATGCAATGGGGTCTGGCTATGACTCAGCGCAGGATCACGTCTATCCGCGTCATCTGTGCTGTGAGACCGGTATAGAGAAGCAGCGCGTTCCGCACGCACCCGCAGATGACTCGCAAATGCATGTGTACACCGTTTCCAAACATTTGTCACTTACTGAATGTTTGGGCATTTAAATATGAATTAACACCTTCTCTTTAAATGCACGTAGTCCGTTACTTAGACTGAACTTTGCGCTGCATGATAAAAAATAAAGTAAAATAACCAAAATCACCATATATAGCAAGCACAGTGCAGAATTTTGGAACTGAAAGCAGGAGTGTGCAGGAAAAAAGCTGAAAGGGACTTTTTGATTGTTTATTTGATTGTGTGTGTGTGTGTGTGTGCGTGCGTGTGTGTGTGTGTGTGTGTGTGTGTGTGTGTGTGTGTGTGTGTGTGTGTGTGTGTGTGTAACTAATAATGGTGTGATTCTGAAAGTGGACTGGAATAACTACAAAAGAATTACAGTACATATATTTCTCAAATATGTGTGTTTGTGTATTATATACACGCCACGCCACATACACAAACATTTATTTGAANGCAGGAGTGTGCAGGAAAAAAGCTGAAAGGGACTTTGTGTGTGTGCGTGCGTGTGTGTGTGTGTGTGTGTGTGTGTGTGTGTGTGTGTGTGTGTGTGTGTGTGTGTGTGTGTGTGTGTGCGCGTGTGTGTGTGTGTGTAACAAATAGTTCCATAAATATCATTTAAATTTTGTATAACTACAAAAGAATTACAGTACATATATTTCTCAAATATGTGTGTTTGTGTATTATATACACGCCACGCCACATACACAAACATTTATTTGAAATCGATTAATCATAATTAATTGATTTGACAGCACTAATTAGTACAGACAGCAGAAACACATGGAAAAACTGAAAATTTTGCATTTTTATAATATGTACAGGGCTGGAAATGGGGGAGCTGCAGGGGGGCGGACTGCTGGACCTTAATTTCAAAGGGGGACTGAATTCCACCTCAAAATAGAGGATTTCCATCTTTTATCCACAGCCCCCATTAGCGAGGTCCCATTTCAGAGGCCGCATCCTTCAAAGGCTATGGTCCGAGAGGGACAGTCTTAGGGCATAGGGAAGAGCCCTTTAGATGGAACGCAGGGTGTCACTTCTGGTGTCCATTCAAAATGCAGTCGTGCTGACCTTGCACGTGAGTAACATAAATCTTAACAAATAACAATTATTCAAGTCAAAGTTTATTTACAGATGTTGCTCTTCTTTGTTAGGTGCTTCTTTCATTTGGTTAGCAACACCACATTTTTATAGTTCTTGGGTTTGCACCATACCACGTGAACACCGTGGTGGCAAAACACTCAGCAAAATGACTGCTTACAATATGAGAAAAAGCAATTTTGCGCAACATTTCAGTTTCCAAAACACAAGTGATTTGCACATTTTATTTTCCGTTTAGTAAACTAAACAAAACAAGTCCTCATATTTATTTGTTAAAAAAATAACAGTTTTCTTATTTAGTTGACATGTTGGCACTTTTGGCACAGTTGTTTTCTCCACAAAATCAAAGGTTTTTAAGATTATGAAAAACGTTTGGTAAACTGACCCTCAACTATAGTGTATCTTTAAATTTGAACGCAAAACTAATTCTCCTAGAGCAGTGGTTCTCAACCTTTTCATGGTCGCGCACCCCTGTAAACCCATTTTAAGAACTGCCCCCCCCCCCATACTGTACATTGAGGATAGATAAGATAATGTGTAAAATATTTTAGATGTTTAAACTATATATAAAGAAGCAAAAAATAGCTGTATATGACAGATTGATCTCAAGAGATCAGATTATAACCTTGCTGATAAAAACGAAAGAAACCATCACAGAAATGAATGGTTTCCATTAAAATACCATTGTGAACCATTAGCTTTTTGCATGAAAACCATTACAAAATTGTAGTGTTTTGGGCATTATTCCAAAAGGATTAATCTGCCAGGGCTGCGTTTCCCGATAACGATGGATTTTAGCATTTAAAAGCGTTTTCTATGAAGTTTATTCAGTCCCAAAACTCGCGCGCGTGATTTAAGCGTGCAGAACAGTTCCACGAGCGTAAACACACCATCGCGGGAGTGCAGAACAGTATCCGTGCACGGAAAAGAATCCTTGCGAGAGCGCATTTCTGCCCCGCGTGCAAAAATGCAGTCCGCGAGCAGAGGCTTTGACGAGCGCATGCGCAATTCTCTCTATGCTCTCGCAACTGCTCAACACTTGCTCGCTCGTCGAATTGACTTCTGAGACTTTGGAGGCAATGGCAGACTTCTCCTATCCTTTGATCACTTTTAACATGCACTCACCTCCGACCTGTATCCGTTGTACAGACGTCTTAATTTGGCATAACACGATACTTCTTTCCATTTTTAAACTTGGGTTACAGTGTTATGCCCTTCGCTTTGGATCTACATATTTGGTATCTTGACAGGAAGTTAGAAATAAATAGTTTGGTATGTGTATTCATAATTGCTTTTGTATTGTTAATCATTTTCATGAAATTGTTATAAAATTAGAATTAATAAATGGCTACAACAGTATAACTCAAAGCACAAGTTATTATAAATTACAATATGATGTACTCTCTAAAATTTAATTTAAATAATTTATTTGTTTTGCTTTATTTGTTTTGAAAATATTAAAACGGGCTATGCCAGTAAACAGATATTAGATAACTCAAATTTAATGACTACAGGAGACATTTAATTATATTATTATAGTATGTTTTTACATAGGTCATACATGACATGTAAGTTTAACTGCTATATTATATAGCATAATTTTTGTTGACAGATCAAAATGTCACTTACTAAAATACTAACACATAGCTAAGGCAAGGTAATACAGCTGTAGTAACGGCTGGATTTTGCTGTCGCGGACAGATTTCCAAGGCCTGCGACAAAACCTTCAGATCGCGACCAAATCGGTGCTCGTTTCTGTCATGGCTCTGCTTCCTTAGTCATGTTTTTCTTGGTCCTGTAGCAGAGCCATGACAAAGCCTTAGGTTTTATGTGAGAAGACCATGAGATGTTTGTTTTTTGACATCTCATGTGTTTTCTCAGGTCTTGTCTCTGTTCCCGCCATCTCGTTTCCTTGTTATCCCTCCCTGAGTGTTTCATTACCCACACCTGCCCTGTGTCGTTATCCCTCGTTTGTCTTGCCTTTAAATACCCTCTTGTTTCTTTGTCTTGTGTTCGTGGATTACGTTGTTTGTACCGTGTACCCTGTAATTGTGTAAGTGAAGTCTCCGTGTCTACCCGTGTTTCCCGTTCCTTGCCTTGTCCGTGGATTGTTCGTGTTGTGAGTTACCCTGCCCCTGCCTTTGTTACCCTGCTGTGCTTTTTAGTTAGGTTATTTGCTGTTCTTGTTTTATGTTTTGCCCCCACGTGGGAAGTCTTTGTTTTTGTAAGGTTCCAGAGTTCAGTTTTTTCCCCCATCGAGGGTGTTTTGTTTGTTTGTTTGTTTGATTAATAAAGTGTTTTGTGTTAACCCCTTCACCTCTGGCTGCCTGCATTTGGGTTCTCCCTGCCTCAGTACGTGACAGTTTCGGTCGCCGAAGCTCCAGAATGTGCGTACACATGGGTCAGAGTTTGCGTGCAGGTGCGCAAATTTTTCCGTCAAGTTTGTTTTTATAAATCCCATCTTTTGCGTGGGAAGTGGCGTACGCCTCTTTCAGGGCATGTTCTGTGCGTACGCAACGGTTATAAATGAGGCCCCAGATCAGTTTCATGATTTTAACACGAGCGAGAGTTCATTCGCAGTTTATAATACAGACGTGGTGTGGTGTCATTTGCCTGTCGAAAACAGCTTTTTACATCTTTAACAGGGCCGTGCAGAGACCTTTAAAGGGGCAGGTGCTCAAAGTATAAAAGGGGCACATGGAACAAGGCTTTAAATATGGCTGTGCTCAAAACATCAATACAGCAATACTGTATATCGTGATGCATTCCTTGCCGATACGTGTATCTATACGGATGCTTCTGTAATTGATAAAGCAGCAAATGCCATGATGCTGGGATTAGAAACTTAAGTGAATAAAGTTGTCCAAAAACTTTAAAGGGATAGTTCACTCAAAAATGAAAATTCTTTCATCATTTACTCACCCTCAGATTATTCCAAACCTGTGTAAATTTTTTTGTTCTGTTGAACACAACAAAAGATATTTGGAAGAATGTCAGTAACCAAACAGATCTCATCCCCCATTTACTGCCATGGTATAGGGAAAATAAATACTATGGGAGTCAATGGGGGATGAGATCTGTCTAGTTACTGACATTCTTCTAAATATCTTAGCTGATGTTGAGGGGGGCTGCTGGGGATGTTGTTGTCTTTGCTGTTGTAGAAAAAATAGTTTTAACATATTAAAAATATAATTATGATAATGATAATAAAAAAGCGTTGAATGTATAATTCGGAGGATGAGAAAATCAGAATAAGGCCATGTTCAGACTTGACTTCTTTTTCGAAGCTGCTAGCGTCTGTTTTACATTATAATCCTATGTAATATACCGTGTTTTCCAAAAAGGTGCTGAGCGCTTTTTCAAACGCCAGCGCCGACGTCTCTTTCTGCAGCTCAGAGCGTCTTTTGAGGTTGAAAAAAAGTTAAACTTTTCTGAAAAAAAAACGCCCTACGTCAAGCTCCCTTTTCACAGCAAACCAATGGTAGAGACCTGTCGTTTCCATGACAACATGCGAGGAACGTGATTGGTCGAGAAGGCTCAAGCTCTAAAAAATAAAATGGCGGCCGAAACGCCCGTTGGAGGATAGTTTTGTATAAATGTAAGTTTAATTTTCACTTTCAGTAACTTTTGATTGTATTTCTAGCGAGAAATAAGTAATGTAGTTTTTAAATATGTGATTAGTTATTGCAAGACGTACTCTGTTTCTAATTCAAATAGACTTCTGTTACGCTGTCTATCTGTTTCTCTGGGCTGCCTCCGAAGTCATGGCGTTCTGCTGATATTTGTATTTTTTTAATAAAAAAGCGCCTTTGTCAACTTTTTCTTGTTAAAAAAGAAGTAATGTCTGAACATGGCCTAAGCCTGTTTGACCAGTGTTACAGTGATACTGTAAATAATAATAATACTTCAAAGTGTTAATAGTTTTAGTCAAACAATATAAAAAGACCAGAACCCTCGACGCCTGTGAAACTTTTCTCCCCCAAACAGCAAACATCGATTCAAGAAGTGAACAAGCACCTTTGTTTATTATATTGCTGTGTGTAGAAGTAACATTAGCTGCAGCTAACGTCACGTCATTTCAGAGCAGGCTACACACAGCCGTGCATGCTCTCTTCGCGGCGTTCTTGTGAAATACTACTACTTAGTTATAATAATAATAAATACACTAATAAGTAAACAAGCACACCGCTCCCCTGAAAACACCACTTAGGGTCTGATCAGACAGAACGCGTCTTTTGCGGTGAGACGCGCCTCTTTGAATTGTTTTCAGTTGGCAGGGAGCGTTTTGCGCGCTGCTTATGCGCGCCGGGCGCCTCGCGTTTCTGCCGCCTGCAGCGCCTCGTGTTTTAGGCGGAGCGCTTTGAGCGCCCGAAGTTGAAAAACACTCAACTCTGAGCAGAAAAGCGCCTGACGTCATGTGTACTTTTTTCCATTGTCCAATCGGATGAGTGGAGAGGCGGGGCTTCCCTTGTCGCAATGCTTGGAACGCCTGGAGACATGGAGGAGAAACTTGTTGTGGCTGTTTCGGGTTACCTAGCAACATACAAAAAAGGATGCGCGCTGCTCTTTTCAAAGAATCACCAAAAGAGCAGCGCGGCGCGCCTCGCGTTTTCGAACATGAAAAGCGCGTTCTGTGTGATCGTACCCTTACCCGGCAGCCGCGAACAGTATGTAGATCCTTTAATAACTGTCAACAGCTTTAAACAGCCGTCCAAGTTCAGAAATACATGAAAAGGCACTTTATTTACACGCCACTCCCTTCACGCGCACTCTGAACTCATCGGGAGAGAGAGAGACTTGCGCTTATTCTAAAATTACAGTCTGAAAGACAAACATACTTATATGATCTACCTGTTTCTTAAGATGATGTAGAGGTAATTGCCGCTTCTTCCTGAGTGGACGTTTGCCTACTTTGTAGATATTAAGCTTTTGTGCGCAGCCTAAAATTGCACTGTGCAGGACCTACAATGAGTCTGCGCGCAGCATTCGCGATCGAGTTCCAAAGGTTGGGGATTTGGGGAACCGTCACGCCCCACCTGCAGCACCCCTGCGCCCCCTGGTTGAGAACCACTGTAGAGTTAACCCTGCCTGCCCCACGTGCATCATCCACAGAGTTGCAGCTGTAACCTAATCCAGGCTGAGTGGAAGATGCTCGATGTAACTGATGGCAGGCTCGTTAAACTCCTCATCCTCGTCCTGCACAATCGATTCCGTTACAGGGACAACCAACAAACTGATGTTACTGAAACGCTCACAGTGATAACGCTGACACGATGGATTTCAACGTCAAGAAACTAGCGTCGGATGCTGGTGTCTTCTTTACTCGTGCTGTTCAGGTATGAAACGAGTCGATGCTTTTCGGTTATTTCAAGTCGGTTGCCTTCGGTCCTTAGTGACGTGCGCTAATTCAGGGATGGATGTGCGCAGCGGGCTCGAGGGGATGAATGAACATCTTTAGCATAACATTGACAAACATTGCTTATTGATTATCTGCCATCATTAAAGCGAACATTTCTATTAAGTCGTCGTTTTGCGATGATCTGTATTTTCCTCGCCATTGTAACGATAGACGCAAGCCAAACCCGTATCCATTATTAATGGCTGTTCATGTGACAGTCACCAGCTGCATTCTCTCTTACAGTCCAACTTACAAAGTGGAGATCAGCCATCTTCACTCTGCCATTCTTGCACAAATAAATAGAAAACGTTCAAATCTCCAAAGAGTCAAATGTTCCCTGAATATTTAATTATTTTTTTATTTTTTAAAATACCAAATTCCCTTTGAAATATGTTATCGGGATAATCTGCAATCCACGACAGAATATAAGATGTTTATTTGTGTAAAGCAAACATAAGAAGGTAATAGATAGCAAATCTATATAGATAAACATTCTTTACAATATCTTCATTTGTGTTCTGCGGAAGAAAAAAGTCGTACAGGTTTTAAATGAGGGTGAGTAAATTATGACAGAGTAATTGTTATTTATGGTTGAACTTTCACTTTAATGGAGAGTAGTACAAAATATAACCTACAGTAACAGTATAGTCAAACAGAATGCTATGACAAAAAGTCACACCACTTTTTGGTGTTCTTGTGCAGATTTATTCATATTCACTCTAAATTGTAGCGTGTAAATACGATTTTTTTCCCCTGTCAGCAGGGATGAACATTAAACAGATCTTTTAGCATGTCAGAGGAAATCTGCAGTGGGTCAGGAGCTTTCTGTTTATCAGTCAGAGTCAAAGGGCATTGGGTCATCTATTAGCTACTGATCTTTAGAAAGCTAAAAGAGCATTACAGAGATTTCAACCTCTTTGACCCGTTTCCAGGAGGATAGCTACCAGTCACACATGTTTTCACATGAAAAAATATTTATTTATCTGAACATTTACCAATCAAAAGTTCTTTGCCATTCGACATACCTTCATCTATTCTCTATCTAATTGTATTTCTTTGGCCTATATTGTTTACTTGTTTTGTGAATCAACAAGGGCTGGTTTAATTGTTTCTAGTTAGTTTTTATGCAATGACATGCTAACAAAAATCTTAGTACAGTTAGCTGAGTGATCTGTAGTCTGTAGTCAGATTGAACAGGTGCCAGATGGAGAGGTGTGTCCCAGGTCAGCCAATCCCTTTTACTAACACACACTACTACCTGTCAGGGATTATGCAGACTGCAGGTTTTCACTAATAACTTTCTTTATGCAGTTAACGACAGCAAAAGCGAATCATATGTTGTTAATTATTGAACTACCTGTACGTATATTGAAAGGAATATTTAGCACTGTATGTTCAACATATTATTATTAACAAAAACATCAGCACCCCAAATACACCATATTTTCTAAATATGCTCTTAGTTTAATTTATAGTTAGTTGTAATATGTATGTTTAAGGGGAAGCGTACTGACCATGTCCGTGTATCATCTGATCATTCAATTATCCCACATAATCTGGCAAACGAAAAATGGGCACAACAGGTCGATATTTCGTTTTTTTCTGTATGAACCAAAAAATGACAGCTGATGTCTTTTTCCCATCTTTCAGCTCGAAACTGAAAATCCAATAAACAGGTAAACCAAAACGAAATACGGCTAATTTACATTTTTCTTTATTTTTCCAGTTTTCGCGGTGTCATACCACTTTGCGAATATATCAAAGCAGCATTTGTAGGAGAGTAGAATATGTAACTATTAATTCCCAAATACTGTTGAAGTGGATACTTTACTTTAGTCTCAGAGCAAATTTATTTATTATGTTTATCCTCTATTATGGCAATTCACAGGTTTCTGAATGCTTTCTTATTGGATTGGCGTATAACCTATCACAAGCCTGTTTGAGTACATGCATTCATTTAGGCCTATACAGACATAAAAAAGAAATTTTATTACACAAATAATCAGATTATTTTAATAAATTCACAAATAAACAACACGTTAATACGATGGAAAAAAGAAGGAAGGGATTAATAGATAGTTGGCATAAGCGTTCACATTGCCTATACTGTCTGTCATTAATATAATCATATAGGCTAGCAAACGCTTTTATCCGAAGCAAATTCAAAAGTGAAGAAAATAATGAAACGATTCATTCAAGGTGGAAATAATATGACATTTGCTGAGATCGATACAAAGTTTCAGCAGTTGTTAGAAACACACACATAGTTTGGACATTCAGTGTGTTTTGATTAGGTTCACAGCTAATGCAGTTTGTCACAGAAACGATGCTGACCATGATGAAAAATCATAAGAGAGAAATATAAGACAATTTTAGACATGCCAGCACTTGCGCATCAAAAACAAACAATATTTTCCATTAGACTTGAACTCGCACTAATATTAACAGCCAGTTGGTGGCGCTTGATAGTAGGCTACCTGACTACGTCCACAGAGGAGTAGCTCAAGCACCACTTGGAAAACTGGAAAAATAAAGAAAAATGTAAATTAGCCATATTATTTTGTTTTGGTTTTCCTGTTAATTGGATTTTCGGTTTCAAGCTGAAAAATGGAAAAAATACATCAGCTGTCATATTTTGGTTCATACAGAAAAAACAAAACACGAAATATCGACCTGCTTTGCCCATTTTTCATGTGCCAGATTATGTGGAATAATTGAATGATCAGATGATACACGGACCTGTATAATTTAGGTGACTGGTCAACAGATCTTTTTAGCTTTTTTACAGTTCCCTTAAATAGATTCGTGACAAATAGCCTACATTTACATATAGTGCAGGTGTCTTCTTTACTCGTGCTGTTCAAGTGTGAAATGAGCCAATGCTTTTTTTCCCAATAATGAGTTTTTTGGCGCAAAACGTCTTGGTTACGGATGTAACCTCAGTTCCCTGATGGAGGGAACGAGACGTTGTGTCGAGCCAACAGATGGTGTTCGTCCCTGAGAGCCAATCGCTTCCGACTTCTTAGAAAAGGCCAATGAAAATTGACGAATGAAATTTGCATGCCGGACTCTGCCGGGTATAAAAGGGAGACGACGTGCCTCATTCATTCACCTTAGTTCTGAGGAGCCTGAGACCTCTCACGACTGCTGCAGTGGGCAGCGCGTGTTGTGGCAAGAAGGACACAACGTCTCGTTCCCTCCATCAGGGAACTGAGGTTATATCCGTAACCAAGACGTTCCCTTTCTGTCGGTCTCTCGACGTTGTGTCGAGCCGACAGATGGGGTTCCTATGGAAAATGCCACAACACTGTGCCCTGTCACAATCTCTAGCGAAGCGAAGCGACGGTGACTGGCCTGGGCATGTCAGCCGTGAGCGCTACCGCGAAATTGTAACCTACCAGTGGGTAGGTAGGGGGTCCCAGTGCTTTACTTGAAAGGTGGGAAGGCCCCTGCCTTCGGCCTCACAGGCGGCGGCCTTGTTTCTCTAACAGCGAGAAGCCGCCTGGTACCGTAAGGCCACTGGGTAAGCGCTACTTCCTCAAGTGGGGGATGCGCTACAGAGACCACCTCCTACCGGAGGGAGGAGTTTAGTGGAGATACCAACATGGTCTCACCGATGGGGGAGAACTCATGGGAAGAATGTGCGGACTGAAGGAGTTAACCGCGAGGTGGAGGTCCACCTAGGGAAGGTCATGGGTTACCAAGGTGGGAACCAATCATGAAGATACATCAGACGGAACTGCCCTGCTGGGGGGTTACAACGTCCGGTAGCACTAGGTCCGGTTAGAGCTATGTTGTGGATAACTCAGTTGGTACCCGCCCTAAGGGGCAGGGCTGCTCTGCCCAGCCCGCCCGCAGGAGGTGCTTGCTTAGTGATGGATGGAGTGCCTGTTCTTCACCCAGTGGGGGAAGAAGGGAGGCTAGTTAGTACGCTGACCCCCTTAGGAGAAAGGGGGGAAGGTACTGTCATAGGCGTACACCCTACCGGCCGCCAGTCTTGCCTGATGCCTGCAAGACTCGAGCCGATACCGGTTTTACGCGGAGGCTGTAGGACCTTGCGAAGGTGATGGGTGTAGCCCAACCCACAGCTCTGCAGATGTCTGCCAGAGAGGCGCCTCGAGCCAGTGCCCACGAGGAGGCTGTACTCCGTGTGGAGAGAGCTTTCACCCAGTGGGCGTAGGCGATCTTAGGACAGGTACGCCATAGTGACGGCTTCCATGATCCACTGCGCCAATCTCTGTTTGAGACAGCCCTCCCTGCTGATCTCCAAAACAGACAAAGAGCTGCTCAGCGCTCCTGTGGCTCTGCGTGCCGTCCAAGCAGAGGCGCAATGCGCGTACTGGACACAACACGGATGAGGTTGGGTCTTTCTCCCCGGTGGGAGTGCCTGTAAGTTCACCACCTGGTTTAGGGGGAGTGGTGGGAAATTTGGGCACGTAGCCGGGCCGGGGTCTCAGGATAGCGTGAGAATCACCGGGCCCGAGTTCTAGGCAATCTGTGGACACGGAGAATGCTTTTAGGTCCGCTACGCTCTTGATCGCCATTCGTATTCATCGTGAAGTGAGAAAGCGCGGCATCTCCGAGGGGCTCCAGGACCGCATCAAGGTCGCAAGAGGGTATGGAGCGCGGGTGAGGCGGTAGCCTTCCCGCGCCCCTTAGGAACCAAATGATCAGCTTGTGCTGTCCTAGAGATTACCAGCAACTGAGTCGTGATGAGCGGCAATAGCGGCTCCATACACGTTCAGTGTGGAAGGGGAGAGATTACTCTCGTGTCTCTGGAAGGAAAGCACGTACCCGATCAAGCAACTCCGCGGGTCTTCTCTTCGAGAAGAGCACCAGGATGAGAAGAGGCACCACTTATAGGCTGTAGCGAGGAAGGCGGGACGAGAGCCGGGGGGCAGGAAGGCGGGGCCGGTGGCGTGAGTGATAATGAGTGTCAGCTGTACGCGCACCGGTCCCGCATGCCTCACGGGGAGCTAGGGAGCATAAGAGGACGAGCGACGGGACTGCCGACGAGAGAGGACCGGGCCCGGACATGTGTTAAGTTTTATTTATGTTTGTGTGGCCGGCAGTCGACCGTGAGGTGGCTGCCGGCCTTTTACTTCCGTGTTATTTTTTTTTATTATTATTATTTTTTTTAACATTTAACAAACTTTAATGAAAATAAACAAACAATAACACGGAAGTAAAAGGCCGGCAGCCACCTCACGGTCGACTGCCGGCCACACAAACATAAATAAAACTTAACACATGTCCGGGCCCGGTCCTCTCTCGTCGGCAGTCCCGTCGCTCGTCCTCTTATGCTCCCTAGCTCCCCGTGAGGCATGCGGGACCGGTGCGCGTACAGCTGACACTCATTATCACTCACGCCACCGGCCCCGCCTTCCTGCCCCCCGGCTCTCGTCCCGCCTTCCTCGCTACATAGGCGTATAGTCGCCTGGTGGCCAGGGCCCTAGCCTGAGTAGTGGTCTTAACCGCCGCAGGGGTTAGGCCACTCAGGATCTCCTCGTTCCGTCCAGGGGCCAGACATGGAGGTTCCAGAGGTCTGGCCTGGGATGCCATAACGTGCCCTTCCCCTGGGAAAGCAGGTCCTTCGTCAGGGGAATCGGCCAGGGGGGAGCTGTCGTCAAGAGCATTAGCTCCGAGAACCAAGTCCGGTTGGGCCAGTATGGCGCAACTAGTACACTTGATGCTCCTCTTCCCTGACCTTGCACAGGGTCTGTGCAATGAGGCTCACTGGGGGGAAGGCGTACTTCCACTAGTCCCATGGCCAGCTGTGCGCTAGAGCATCCGTGCCGAGAGGGGCCTCGGGCGGGGAGTACCTTAGCGGGCAATGGGTGGTGTCCAGGGAGGCGAAGGGGTCTACCTGAGCCCACCCGAACTGTACCCAATGAGCTGGACTGTGCGGGGGTGGAGTCACCACTCTCCGCGAGGCGTCAACTGACGAGAGAGCCCATCGGCTGTCTTGTTCAGGTCGCCTGGGATATGTGTGGCTCGCAGGGATCTGCTCCCATGTGGACTCCACAGGAGGAGGCGTCGGGCGAGTCGTGTTAGCTGCCGTGAGTAAACGCCACCCTGGTGGTTGCGCTAAGGCAGTTGTGCTGTCCGCCGGACCAGCACGTGCTTGGCCTGCATGAGAGGTTATAGCCCCTTCAGTGCAAGTAGCACATCCAACAACTCTAGGCAGTTGATATGCCTGCGCAGGCGGGGACCCGTCCATTGCCCCGACACTGTGTGCCCGTTGCACATGGCACCCTAACCCTGCAGGGAGGCATCTGTCGTCACCACAACGTGCCTCATGACCTGCCCGAGAGGGACCCCCATCCGTAGAAAGGTCATTGAAGACCAGGGGTTAGGGTGCGTTGGCAGAGAGGCGTAATCACCATCCGCCTGCTGCCCGTGTGCCACACTCTCCAGGGAACTCGACTCTGTAGCGAGTGTTGGAGTGGTCTCATGTGCATCAACCCGAGGGGTATCACCACCGCCGAGGATGCCATGTGCCCAGGAGCCTCTGAATTTCAGGGGGACTGCTGGCTGCTTGAAATATTCCAGGCAGTTCAACACTGACTGAGCGCTTTCTGAGTCAGTCGCGCTGTAATGGAGACAGAGTTGAGTTCCATACCAAAAAAGAGGATGCTCTGCACAGAGGAGAGCTTGCTCTTTTTCGGTTGACCTGTGGTCCCAATCGATCTAGGTGCCGAAGCACTAGGTCCCTATGTGTACATAACAGATCTCACGAGTGTGTCAAATGAGCCAGTCGTCGAGATAGTTTAGTACCCGCACACCTCTCTCCCTGAGGGGAGTGAGGGCGGCTTCCATGATCTTCGTGAAGACTCGTGGGGACAGGGACAGACTGAAAGGGAGGACTCTGTACTAATATGCCTGACCCTCGAAAGCGAACCGTAGGAACGGGCGATGACGAGGGAGAATTGAGACATGAGAGTAAGCGTCCTTCAGGTCGATTGCCATGAATCCATCTTGACATTAGATAGATGCCAGGATGCGCTTCTGCATGAGCATCCTGAACGGCAGCTAGAGTAGGTGCCTGTTCAGGGTACGCAGATCTCGCGACCCCCGCTTTTTTGGGGACAATGAAGTACGGGCTGTAAAATCCGTTGAACATCTCGGCTAGAGGGACGAGCACAATCGCTTCCTCACCAGAAGGGTGGCGACCTCGGCCCGAAGCACGGGAGCATCCTTGCCTCTGCTGAGGTTGAGAGGATGCCCCGAAACTTGGGCGGGCATCTGGGGAGTTGGATCGCGTCGCGACGGACCGTATCCCATAGTCACCGTGACGGTTTGGGAAGCTCTTGTCAGGCTCCCAGGGACCGAGACAGGGAGGCTAGGGGTACGTTCTGCTTCATCGACCTCCCGGGGGTGGTTCGATGGCTGGCAGTGCGGATCCCTCGCCATGGGGGGGCCCCCGGAGAGGAGATCGGCTCTGCAGTTTTACCTGCCTGGCGATGATGTAGCACAACGCACCATCGAATGAGAGTGCTTAGGCTGATGATTATCCTCGACATTGGGTCTTGCCGCAACGCCGAGTTGCCGAACACCGTCATGTAGAGGGTGAGAGCGGCTGTGATAATACCCAGATGATGATGTGGCACAACACACCGTCGATTGAGAGTGCTTAGGCTGCTGATTATCCTCGACATTGGGTCTCGCCGTGACGCAACGTCGAGTTGCCGAACACCGTCGTGTAGAGGGTGAGAGCGGCTGTGATAAACGCCCAGAGAGAGAGAAAACTCTTAGAAGTGGGCTGTTGGGACGGGGCAGGAACCGTCCCGGATCGACCACCAGCAATGGAATGGCTGGGGTCGGGCCCGAAGGTATTCTCGATCTCCCTGGGGTCTTCCCATGAGGGCCGCTTTGGCTTCCGCCGCGGCTGCTGACAGGGTGGTGGTCTCCTCTTCGATGTCTCGAAGAGGACCAGGGCTGCTGGGAAGCAGACGGTGCACGGGATCTCGGCGGCCAGAGGGCGGTCGAGTCGCGGCTGGGGAGGATATACTTGATATCCTCTGTCTGCTCCTTTACTGTCGAGAACTGCAGCTCGACAGTATCACCAAACAGCCCCCCCTTGCGAGATGGGTGCATCGAGAAAGCGGACTTTCTCGGCGTTACTCATCTGTGCAAGGTTCAGCCAGAGGTGTCTCTCCTGGACCACAAGTGTGGACATCGCCCGACCCAGGGCCCGCGCGATCACCTTGGTCACCCATAGAGCGAGGTCGGTGATGCCGCGGAGTTCCTGCATAAGCGCTGGGTCGGTCTTACCCTCATGGAGCTCTCTCCGCGCATTGGCCTGATGGACCTGCAGGATGGCCATAGCGTGGAGAGAGGGGACAGCTTGGCCTGCAGCAGAGTAAGCTCTCGACACCTCAGATGCCGAAAAGCCTACGTGCTTTGGACGGGAGTCTAGGTCGAGCCCCTGGGGGACATCGACGTATCCTCTAGCTGCCCCACCATCGAGGGAAGAAAGGGTGATGGAAGTAGTTGATGTGTACGTGCCGAAGGGGAGCGTTCCAGGTCGTACTAGGTTCCTCATGCACTTCCGGGGGAACACGGCACTGGGGGCGAGTGTGGCTTGGAGCCACTCTCAAGCCCGATGTACCGTGTATCCAGCCGCGAGCGTTGGGAGAGGCAGTGCGGTGCACCGCAACCCAATGCCGGCGGCCCGGGAAAGCATGGCTGACATTTCGACGTCCGCTTCTTCCTGAGCTCGACCCCCCGAGGGAGGGAGCTTCAAGGAATCGTTGGAGTCTGATGCCAGTAAGTCACCCTCCGATGCTGCAACAGACATCTCATCATCACGTACCGTGTCCGATACGTGATTGAGGAACAAGACGATGGGACCGTCTCATGGGGAACGGTCAGACGAGCAAGACGAGGTGCGAACGGTCCGCGAGCCAGTGGCTGATGGATTAGCGCTCACAGTAATCCTTATATCACCCTCGCTGCTCGCCGTAGCGGACGGCAGGGCCGTAGTCCTGCCGTCACGGAACGGGAAGCAGACGAGGTGGTGGCTGAGTCCCGTGGGAACACCCGTGATGCAACGTCTGAATCGTCAACCGCCCGCAGTGCGGGCAGGACATATCCACAACATCTGCCCCAGCGTACTGGAAGCAGACATCGTGTCCGTCCCCCTCCTCGATGAGTGTGTTGCACCCACGAGAACAGCGGGACATGCCACGCTGGAGAATTTGCTCTTTTAGAGAAAAAACTCGAACACTTCTGGAACCGCCGAGACGCCCAGGGGAAGTCGCCGCAGGAAGGGACAGTCCGCTGCACCACGTCGTAGAGCCGGCAGTCTTGTAGTTGCTACTTGTAGTGAAGTCTGTTGATCATGAGCGAAGGCTCCGAAGAACAAAAGGTGAATGAATGAGGCACGCCGTCTCCCTTTTATACCCGGATATCCAGGGGCGGAGTCCGGCATGCAAATTTCATTCACAAATTTTCATTGGCCTTTTCTAAGAAGTCGGAAACGATTGGTTCTCAGGGACGAACCCCATCTGTCGGCTCGACACAACGTCGAGAGACCGACAGAAAGGGAACTATCTATACATTGGTGCATATGTTTTCCAGTACACAGAAGAGAAGCTTGGCCAAGCAGAAAAGACTGAACTAGATGCCCACTTGGAGAATCTGATTGCTCGAGCAGACTGCACTAAAAATTGGACTGAAAAGATTTTCAGGCAGACTGAGGTGCTGCTTCAACCCAACCCAAGTAAGAATCAGTGTGCTTTTTATTTAGAAGTACCCACAAAGTGAAAATATAATGATTTGAAATGATCTCCAAATATTTTTGAAATATATGGCTCAGATACTTATCAATGTTAATATGTAGGAATTAAAGATGTAACAAATGTAACAAAAGAAAAAAAAAGTAACATTTGTGAATGTCATGAGTGTTATTAGTGATATCTGATATCAGTTTAATTGCTGTGCAGTCAAGTATAATGCCTGCAAGCCTCTTCAAACAGCACTAATGCTTATGTGTCATTGTGTTAGGTGTCACATAATATAAATATAGTGTGTTTGTTGTTTTATTGATCTTTTTTCTTATTTTGTGTTTTCTTTTTTTGCAAGCGAATCATACTCAAAATACAAGTGTAGTGAGGCAGAGAGAGAGTTTGTAACCTTTGTGACTGTCAAGGCAAAATGTAAAACACCAGTGTCAACCAGATACTGGCACAGAATTATTTTAGATATTATCATATGTGTAGTAACACAATATCAGTAATAATGGTTATTAATTGAGTCACGCTTACTGTATTTTTATTAAATATAATTCCTTGATCGTTGATAAGACCACCACAGTTTCAGACCCTTTAGTATTTGAGGTAAAAGAGTGATCTTTGATGAGATGATGGTCTTTGATGTGTCTTTCATGTACTTAAGATTTTCATTTAAATGCAAGAGGTTCTGGATGGCCTAGGAATGTATGCTAGTCAGAACACTAACATGTTCTTTCTAACTCTCTCCATGCTCCAGTTGACCAGACTGGTAAGTCTGTCTCTCCTCCCTGAGGCCTGTGTGCTAACCAACTAAATTCCTTGTTGTGGTAGCAGTACTATTTATGCAATGCTTTGTTTGTAAAAAGCCAAAACAGGCTAAATGTGGACACACTCTTGAAAATGTCTTTTTTAAAGGATGTCACTGTAATTTAATATGAAAAGATTATTTGTTACAGTTTTAAACAGGCATAAACAACATCCGAATTTCTTAATGTCATGTGAAGTCAAAGAAAATTATCAAATGAAATAAGGACTTGTTACATTGTGTTAATCTTTGAACGTCTTTCTACATCTGTGAAGTCAGAAAGTTTTACTGTAACCATTCATTTTATACTGTAACCAACTATTTTTTTTCTGCATTCCATACTAAAGGCTTGAATAAACCTTTTTCTGATTGTTGTGAATCTTTGTGTAGGTGCCCGGATTGAAGAGTTTGTCTATGAGAAACTGGACAAAAAGCTTCCATCCAGAACCACCAATGCTGAACTGCTGGGACAGTATATGCAGGATGCAGCAAAGGAATTTGGCCCAGGAACTCCATATGGTTTGTATAATTAACCAGAAAACACAAACATAATGCTGTATTTATTATAAATCAGAAACATGATTACTTTCAAATAACTGAAAGAGTTCTTAGGCTCTAACACCTTAAACATAAGTCTGGAAACCACGTTAATATCTTGCTCGTCTGTCACTAGATGGTGCACCTGCCTTGCCATTATGTTAAGTTAAAGGAATAGTTCCCTAAAAAGGAAAATTCTCTCGTAATTTACTTCTTTACTTCAGTTGAACACAAACATAAGTCAAACAGTAAAAAACTTTGTCTGTAGTTTATATCTTGTGGTGTGACAAATAGTTGTATTCAGTTGTTATTGATCAAAATTATTGTGAACACTCATTATTGTTGGGGTTTTACTTACCATTACTTACACTATAGGCTTCAGTGACAACAAACAGACACAATTATCTCGTTGATTTTGGTGTTTCAAGAGCAACAGTCTCCACAATTATGACTGCTTACAAGCAAGGATGGTAAGACCTAATAGTCAGAGAAGAGGAGTAATGGGTGAAAACCCGAAATGATAGGGACTGTCCAACACTAATAAAGACTGTCCAATAGAGATGCGCGGATGAGCTAAAATGACACCCGCATCCGCTGCTTCAAATAAATTATCCACCCACCCGCATGTATAATTTTCTCTGATATAGATATCCGCACCCGATCGTCACTTTAATTACTCTAATTCTTGATGTTATCAGATGTCGTTAGAACAAATCTGTCAATCTCTGATAGTAAAATAATACGCTGATCCTACATTTTCTTAATTAAATAAAAACAGGCTTTACTCCCTTCAGACTTTGAATATCATCGTTTCTGTCACTGCAACACGCAACACACAAACACACACGAACGTAAGAACTTAAAGGTGCAGTTTGTAACAATTTTGCAGTAAAATATCCAAAAACTACTAGGCCAGTGTTATATATTTTGTTTAGCTGAGTACATACAATATCTCAAATGTTTCCAACTACTTGTAAATCGTGAGAAAATCACCATTCTAAACAGTGACACGTCGCAGGGCAGTCGCCTGTCAATGGCGTCATATCCGCGTTACCCTTTGTTACCGCCTTTACTGATGTAGAAAGCGCATGACAACAGTGTCATGGACAAATGCGGAAGTAGTGTATAGCGTCTAGCAAGCCACTAGCTTGTTTCGAGCAGTCACTTATTTATGGACCACAATTATACACAACATTTATAAAACTTTATTACTTTACCTCATCCGCTAGTGATTTCTCGTTCCCGTCTGATTGATGGCCATCAGCGGTGGAGTTGAAGACAACAGATCCCATCATTCCTCGCTCCTTCACAGCGTCATCAAGCTACGCCATTGTTGTTGTTTTGATCGTGTGCCCTCTAGCGGCGGTTTTTACAAACTGCACCTTTAAGGTGTTTGTCTGACTTGACTGGCCTTTCGATTTAGCACACACATGATGTACCACATTCGAGGTACCAGTCTTGTGGCTTTAATATACTGTACATACAGTGCCTCACAGTCATTGCATATTACATACCCAGCACTTGATTCATCCTCGTTTAACCACTTCGCTAAGACACTCCCACACGACACTTTTCTTTCTTTCTTTCCTTCCTTTTGTTTTGTTTTAATTCTCCCTTTTTAATTTTCTCTTGGATTTGTTTCGCCTCCATTTCTGCTTTAAGAAATGGTCCTCCCTCTACCGCCGCCACTCGCATATTTAATTTAAATGAGTGCAAATTAGCGTCTGCCTGATGGAAAATGCATATAAAACACATTTGTATTTTAGAGAAATGTAGTTAATATTTGTATCATTATTGACTGGTCTCATCCACCCGCGACCCACCTGCAATTAATCAGAATGTATTTTTTATTACATGACCCACCAGACGATCATCCGCAGCGCCCGCGGATGTAACCGCCATCCACGCATCACTACTGTCCAAACAACAAGAGCAAATGTGACAGCAAAGCTCAATATCTCCCTCACAAAACTAACATCCACGGAAGAGCTGCAACGGCTAAACCTTTATTTACAGACACCAACGCTATATTGTGAAAAGATAGTGACAGGATCATAAACCTCGAGAGGTGAAAACAGGTGATATGGTCTGTTGAGTCAAGTACCTTGTCAGGGTGTGGTGAACCATACTTGGCAGCCCAAACTGGTTTCAATTGTCAAACATGATTGGAGTGGATCTTTGATGAATTGAGGGGGGGGGGGCTTATCTTGGTATTCTCGCTGGCCGTATCATTGCCCTATGAAGCTGAGTTTCTGCATGCAAGCATTTGATGCTTCTATTTGATGCCTCATTTGAGGCTTCCTTATGCTTCCGTTGTTTTCCACCAATTATGTCATTTTTAAAACAATAATGCACTAGTATACACACCCAGAACCCAGAGTTAAGATGAACATCAGTCATTAGACTTGATCATCTTGTGTCCCTAAAAATGTCAACCTTGAACATACACTTTGGATAAAAACGCCTGCCAAATGCATGAATGTAAATCGTCAAACCAGTGTGAGCCATTTTAGAGATAAGTAACAAGCAGATTCTACCCTTCAGCATCCCAGAACTGTAAGATGTTCTAATAAACGAATGGCACAACAGTCCTTTGATGACAGATCAACCTTATTACTGAAGAAATATTGTTTATTGTTCAGGTGTTTGCATTATTTTGTGCAACCCCAGTAGTTTTAGGTGGAGATTAGCATGAAAATTCAAAAGTATTTAAATATACAGTTACAGATGCTTTCAGTAGTTTGTATGAAATCTACCTTTCATCTGCAAAACATTTTCCAGGCATTTTTATTATTATATTCAGAAAATGGTTCCAGGTCCCATCTAATGCTTTATATTGTGCAAACCAAATTATTAGAAGTAAACCACTGCAATGCAATTTTAATATCTTGAAACTCAAAAATCTATGAATTCCCATGAACAATCAATCACTTCCATTATTCTTGAAGAGTTGTCATGATGCTTGCCCACTGAAGTAGATGTGTGTAGCAAATCTATGTTTTTAAAATTTTTTGCTTGTGATTTCAGGCAGCACTTTAATCACGGTTGGAGAGTATCAGAAGAGATTGGGTGGAGCAGAGAGAGAATTCCTTCACACATCAGCCATTAACTTCCTCACACCTCTGAGGAACTTTTTAGAGGGAGACTGGAAAACCATTTCAGTGAGTTACGAATTTCTAGTTTAACTCATAAACAAGACCTGGTAAAGTCTTACAGTACATGAGCCAGACAATAAAAGTGGAGCTGTCAGATTTTACCAGCTTGCAAATGTGTATCCACTGAATATAAGGGAAATTTGACACATAGTGTTCCAAGATTTAGTATTTATTCTACAGCCTGAATACTTGTGTACCATTATTTAAATAAGCTCCCTGTTTTATGTTTGTGGGTCTGTCTGCATTCTGCCATCTCCAGTTTTGGCACTGTGAAATAAATTACATTAGTACATACATTAGTAAATACATTAGCTAACATGAACTTACAATGAGCAATATAGTTTTCAGCATCTATTAATCCCTATTAATATTAGTTAATGCCAATACATTTAATCATGTAGTTCATGGTGCATCAACTAATGTCAACAGAAAAATGAATTACTAAATGCCCTGTTGAAAAAATCCATCATATGCTGGTTAGGTATGGTTTGAAGCATGGTAGCTGGTTTGTGCTGGTCATGAGCTGGTTTAAGCTGGTCCTTAGTTGGTTATGAGCTGGTCCTGAGCTAGGGGCTAGCTGCTTAGGACCCGGTTAGGACCAGCTTAAACCAGCTCAAACCAGCTAAGGACCAACACATGACCAGCTCAAACCAAATACCTTGCTTCAAAACATACCTAACTAGCATATGCTATTTTTTTCAACAGGGCTTGCTGAGATGCTAACCTAAGCCAAGATCAATAAATGCTGTAAAAGTACAAAAACAACCTTACTGTAAAACGTGTTACTGACATACAGTATATATATTGGCTGTACCAAGAAACAAGTTTGGTGTCCTAATGTGTTTTACGCAATTTTCTGTTTGCAGAAAGAGAGAAGGCTTCTTGAAAACCGACGCCTTGACCTGGATGTGTGTAAAGCTCGGCTCAAGAAGGCCAAGTTAGCAGAGGCCAAGGCTGCTGTAAGGTTTATTTTCACTTTCTTTTATGATCTTGTGTCTATCATCCCCCATCTTTGATCACCTTTCCTGACCCTGTTGTGTTAGTCTACTGTCTGTCAACCCACTCAAGGTGATTGTGAAATATCACAAACCGTTTGTACTCAGTGGAATTCCACACAACATTAGAGCATTACTAGGATGCGTTGAGGACAAACTATATGATATTTGAGACGTTTTAAACAAAACTAACTACAGAGTTTCTGGAGACATTTATATGTCGATTACTAGACAGCTCTGGATCATTTTAAATCAGTTCACAGCAAGAACGAACGACAGGCAAAAGCTCTTGTTAAGTTTTATTTCAAGTTATATTTATTGTGTTGTAAACGTGAGGAAAAGTGTCATTAATACACAATAAATTTATCATAAGAGCATATTAACACAAGCCCTTTCATTTTGCTTTATTGCATACATTTATACATGTACATATTTAAACTATTCAACAAAATTCCACAGATTTTTCCAAAATTTTAGCTCGGAATTAACAAAAGAGTCTGCCGATTCTGTATGGCCCTGCTCATTAGGGAAAGCTACCCTAAAAGTGTCGCCGTACATACATACTTAAGTCTGGCCTGCTGGCTCACCATGAGGTTGCAACGAAGGTACCATGAGGTTCAACAAAAAACGTCTCGGTTACGACTGTAACCTCCATTCCCTGATGGAGGGAACGAGATGTTGTGTTGAGAGACAGATTGGGGCTTGATCTTGAGAACATATCATTTCCGAGAGGATTTTTAAAACCCCAATGGGCTTGGCGAATGGCACACGCACGCCAGTCCCCGCCCCGTGCATACAGGTATAAAAGGAAGATGGCGGCTGTCATTCATTCACCCTTTGGGCTGAGGAACCTGAGAGGTATCTCCCGGTCGCTGCAGCGGGTCGGCGAAGCGTTGTGGCATGAAGACATGAATGCGTTCCCCTTCAGTCGGTCTCTCGACGTTGTGTTGAGAGACAGACTGGGGACCTGTCTTTACACACCACAGCGCTGAGCCATATCACGACCTCAAACGGAACGACACTGACTGGACTAGCAAGTGAGTGCTACCGCGAGACGTAATCTTCCAGTGGGATCAGTACTAGTAGCATACTGAGAAGCTTGTACCGACGGCTATCACGGGCTGTGCCGTTCGTCTCTAGTAGCGAGACGCCGTCCAGCACCGTAAGAACACTGGGGAAACACTGCTCTCCTCTTTGAAGAGTGTGTTACGGAGGCCACATCCTACCACAAGGGGAGGTTACATGTGGAGTCACCAACATGGTCTCACCAGTGGGGAGAACAAAATGTGAGATTTTGTGTCAGCCCGGATGGGGGGACAGAACCCAGGCGGGTAACCACCGGAGGGGAGGTCACATGTTCACCGACAGGGGAACCAGGAGTGAGGAATTAAACATACAGGGGTGATTTGGGGGTTCCCATGGATGGGGAGTCACTACGTATGGGGCAACAGTCCTAGTACGCCCAAACCAGATGCCTGTCTTATACGCCGATAGCGTGTAAGACACGGGGCTGACACTGGTTCCACGCGGAGGTTGTAAAACCTTGCGAAGGTACTGGGCTTAGCCCAACCCGCAGCATTACAAATGTCTGCCAGAGAGGCGCCCTGAGCCAGTGCCCACGAGGAGGCCATACCCCCGCTCGGAGGAAAGTCAGATCTGACCAGGAGTTGAGGGTGCGAAGGCACTGAGGCGTTACCGTAATGCGCCTGGTGCCGGTGTGCCACGCCGTCCAGGGAACACGACTCTGAAGCCAGTGCTGAAGCGGCCGTATGTGCATCAACCCGAAAGGGATTACCTGCCATGTGCCCCAGGAGCATCTGAAAATGTTTCAGCGGGACCGCTGTAGTCCGCCTGACAAGTTTCAGACAGTTCAGCACTGACTGCGCACGCTCGTTGGTGAGACGCGCTGACATACGGACAGAGTGTAGTTCCTTACTGAGATAAGAGGAGCTCTGCGCTGTGGAGAGCTCGCTCTTTTCTCGGTTGACCCGTAGGCCCAGACGGTTTAGGTGCCGGAGCACGAGGCCCCTGTGTGTACACAACACATCTCGCGAGTGTGCCAAGATAAGCCATTCATCGAGATTGTTGAGTATCTGCACGCCTTGCTCCCTGAGGGGCGCTAAGGCAGCCTCTACGAGTTTGGTAAATACCTGAGGAGACAGGGCTAGCCCGAAGGGCAGGACCTTGTACTGATACGCTCTTCCCTCGAACGCGAACCGCAGGAACGGTCGGTGTCGAGGGAGGATGGAGACGTGAAAGTACGTGTCCATCAGGTCGATTGCCACGAACCAATCTTGGTGACGAACTGAGCCCAAGCTGCGCTTCTGCGTCAGCATCCTGAACGGCAGCTTGTGTAGGTGCTTGTTCAGGAGGCGCAGATCCAGAATGGGGCGCAGCCCCCCCCACCTTTTTTGGGCACTATGAAGTACGGGCTGTAAAACCCGGAAGACATCTCGGTTAGAAGGACGGGTTCGATCCCACTTTTCGCCAGAAGGGCGGCAACCTTGTCCCGAAGCACGGGAGCATTCTCCCCTCGAACCGAGGTGTGGAGAATGCCCCGAAACTTGGGCGGGCGCCTGGCGAACTGGATCGCATAACCGAGACGGATCGTCCTCTCTACCCAGCGTGACGGGCTGGTGCACCCTTGCCAAGCGCCCAAGGATCGTGACAGCGGAACCAGAGGGACGATCTGCTTCACCGTGCCGTGGGAGGCTGGTTCTGTGAATGACAGAGTGGGGCGGAACCCCGGGGAGGTAGACGGCTCTGTTGAGTTACCTGCTTGTTGTCGCTGACCGATGCAACGTCCGGTGGAGGTTGCGGCCGGCAGCTTGGTCCGTCCAAGACACCGTCGAGTCGAGGGTGCTGTGGAGGAAGAAAACCCAGGGAAAAACTCTTTTTGTGAGAATGTGGGCACCGGGCCCTGATAAGGGTTGATAGGAGCGGCAGGCAGCGTCCCTCTCTGACCCGTGGGCATTGGTATGGCCGGGGTCGGGCCCGATGTTGATTTCCCCGGGTTCTTTCCGTCATCTGGGAGGGCTCTGGAACCGGAGGAGCCGTTGCGGGGGGGTGGGGCTGCTGGGAAGCAGGCTGTGCTCGGGACCGTGATGGCCGATAGGTGGTCACGTCGCGGTGGGATCTGTTTGATCACCTCAGTCTGCTTCTGCACCGCGGAGAACTGTTGTGACACATCCTCCACGGTGTCACCAAACAGCCCGGCTTGCGAGATGGGTCCATCCAGAAGGCGGGCCTTCTGGGTGTCGCCCATCTGCGCAAGACTGAGCCACAGATGCCTCTTTTGGACCACGAGTGTGGACATCGACCGACCCAAGGCATGTGCCGTGGCCTTCGTCGCCTGAAGCGTGAGGTCAGTGGCCGTGCGTAACTCGCTCATGCGAGTTGGGTCAGCCTTCCCATCATCCAGGTTTTTCAGGGCTTTAGCCTGAAAGACCTGAAGGACCGCTATAGCGTGGAGGGTGGAAGCGGCCTGTCCTGCAGCATTGTAAAAAAGCTTACAAGCCTTGGACGGAAGTCTAGGTCGACCCCTCCAGGCGGCAGCTGTCTGCGGGCACAGGTGCACCGTGACTGCACGCTCCACCTGGGGGATGTTGACATAGCCTTTGGTCGCCCCACCATCCAGAGAAGTAACAGCCCCCAACCCCGCTAGCCGGGAACGTGCCGAGAATGGTGCATTCCAGGACATAGTGAGCTCCTCATGCTCCTCCGGGAAAAATGGCACCGGGGCGGTTCGTGGCTTTTGACTACGCTCTGACCCCAGAAACCACGAATCCGGCTGCCCGGGCAAGCATGGCTGACATCTCAGTGTCGGCCTCATCTTGAGCTCGACCGCCCGGGGGCAGAAGCTCAGAGAGGTTTTCCACATCTAATGCCAGGAGGTAGCTGTCTGATGCTATGACAGAGAGTTCATCCTCATCTCTCTGTGGAGTCTGCCCGCTATGGGACGGTCTACCGCCGCCCATCGGGGATGAGCCAGGTGAGCGTGCTGGGGTATGGGTGGTCCGCGAAGCCGAAGCTGAAGGAGCGACATCCATAAGAACCCCAAAATCACCCCCGCTGCTCGCCGAAGCGGTCGACCTTGCCGAAGCGGCAGTCGAACTCGCTTGGGAAGCAGACGGGGTGGCAGCAGCGCTCACAAAGAACGTAGCCAGCTGTGACTGCAACACCTTGATCACCATGTTCTTAAAGACAGAACATGCCGGATCGACAAACCCTGCCTCAGCATGCTTGACCCCCAAGCATGTGATGCAGGTGTCGTGCCCGTCTGACTCAGGGATGAGTCTGTCACACCCAAGGACACAGCTGCGAGACATGCTCGCAACTGTGAGAAATTTGCTCTTTTAGGTCTGTAGCTCACTGCCGAGATGTCCAAGGGAAGTCTGTTATCAGGAGGGAGAAGTCCGCTGCTCTGCATTGTAAATCCAGCAGTAAAGAGTCTCGAAGAGATAAATGCTTGACAATCATGCCACGCAAGTTCCGAAGAATAAAGGATGAGTGAATGGCTGCCACCATCTCCATCTCCCTTTTATACCCGTATGCACGGGGCGAGGACTGGCGTGCGTGTGCCATTCGCCAAGCCCATTGGCGTTTTAAAATTCCTCTCGGAGATGATAGATTCTCAAGATCAAACCCCAGTCTGTCTCTCAACACAACGTTGAGAGACCACCTGAAGGGGAAATGAAATAATTTAAAAAAATAAATATAATAAAATACATAATAAAATGATAATGCATACAAACCATAGTATTTTCACCTTACAATTTTCATGAATGGTTATACTCTTTGCCAGTTTAACACCCATGATAATGTACATGGACAGTTTTAAAAATGATAATACTTTGTATCACAGACTATTCAATAGTACTTGTAAGTACTTGTAAGTTGTGATCAGCCAGTCTAGATATGTGGAGACAGTCTTGACAAGCCCAAACAGCTTGACGTCTACATCGTCAAGTCTGCAGCATAGAACGTTGGAAAATCATGGAAGTCATGTGGCTTTCATTCAGTTTTGTTTGTTTCCCACTTTGATACTAAAGTGATTCAGGAGTTTTGCCCTGAACACTATCATATGACATTCAAACACAGTTTAAAGAATACACCCTCATAGGGTGGAATATTGGTAATTCCCCCACCTGATCCCGTTTTCATTTCATAGTACATTTGAATTCTCAGTCATATCCATCATTGAAGTGGTAATCTAAAGGAAGGGTCAGTCTTAGGGGTGTAACGATACTTCGTAATACGATATTTCGCGATGCAAAAATGTCACGATGTGCATCGAAGACAGATCAGGATATTTTACGATATGATGTTTAATTGTATTCGTTGACCAGTCAAGATGCTACCTACTCTGCGCCAGCGCGTCACGTGTGCTTATCTCACATATGCGGTACAGAGAGAAGTCTCTGGGAGAAGGGGAAGCACAAGACACAATCTATGTCTCCACGTGATTTACAAAGCGTCTTATTTTCCCTCACAATCGTCGGTAAAACACCGCAAACTTGAAGCGTGACTGCTGGCGAGTCACCCCGAAACTCATTACAAAGGCAGCAAAAAAGTTTTTAAATGCCAATGTTAGTTTATCCGCTAACGTGAGCTGCTGCATAACGTGATATGCAACATAATGTCAAAAGAAACCAGCGCTGTACCGATTAGAGAAGTGAGTCGTACTGTAGTTTAAAAGATTGAATGACATGCTAAAAATCGAACCAAGTATGTGATTTGCATGATTGAAGAAATGTAATGCAGTTTATATAATATGTCTTTTTGAAAGATATTTCTCATTCATTACTGTCTCAAGCAAAGACAGCGCAGCTTCAAAGAGACATGAGCCAATAGCGCTTGAGTGTGAGCTCTGTCAGAGAGTTTCATTGGTTGAATGTACTGAATGAACACGCCCTTCACTGGACGAACGAGTCATTTGAGTCAAAATGAGACTGAATGAACTGCTACATGTCGTTCATGGTCTAATATTCTCTGTGTTACAACAATGCATATCCAGTAGTTACTGAACTTTTCTGAAAAATAAAGGTAATGACCTGGTTTAATTTAATTCTAAGGTGAAGTAAATTATGTCAAAACAGTTCAATCTTTGTATGGAACATTTAATTACACCATTTAAATGAGTTAAACCAGATATATTTTAGTAGACTAAATATAATGTAGCTTTTGTCGACTAAAATGATGGAGATGACTAAAATATGACTAAAACTAAATTGCATTTTAGTCAAAAGACTATGACTAAACCTAAATCAAAATTTGCTGTCAAAATTGACACTCAGTGACAAACCTGCAGTACAGCAGGTTCAGCCTTAAAATGTTAAAATTCTTTATTAAGTTGTATGTGCAGCAAAAAAAGTTACTGAAATTGTTAATATTTTGAAAATAAATGTTATTTGAATTTCAGTTTAATTTTTTAATTTTGTTCAAAATATCGAGATGTGTATCGTATCGTGAACCCAGCATCGAGATGTGTACCGAATCGTGAGCTGAGTGTATCATTACACCCCTAGTGACCCCGAGTCAGTATAGTGTTATTACCTCTCTTTGGTTCTTCCTGAGGATTCTGTTTCCATTTTTATGAGTGTGTGTAATGACTGCTAAAGGTCACATTTTTTGATTGTGTGTTCAGATATATTCTTTCCTCTATCTATGCACACCTCTCTGTTGTCATTTGCACAGTGTGAGGGAGATGTGAGTATCCTGTGCGTGTGTGTGTGTGCGCGTGTGTGTGTATGTTTGTTTTCTTGCCCAATTGTCTTTCAAACCAGGCTTAGCATATACTCCTAAAAATACTGGGTTGCTTTCAGCCCAGCGTTGGGTCAAAAAGTGACAAACTAACCAAAATTGGTTATGAATAAATTAACCCAGAAAACGTATTTTACCATAAACTACAACATGCATAGGTTAAATCAGCTGGGTTTGTCTCTTTTTGACCCAATGATGACTAACCCAGCATTTGTCGGAGCTTATAGTACTCTTAATAGCATTAAATTAATGGCACATGGTTGTAACTTGACAAGTCAAACAGAATTGCAACAATAGAGCATTTGTGGTCCAAATACAGTTAATAGTAAAATATTAGAGAACAGGGTTTCCCCACCAAGCATTTAGTAAACCCTAGAGATTCAGAATGGAACTGCAGGGGGTTTGTGAGATTGTGTTAAAAATGTCCTTACTGAATAATCAATAAAAGAAACCTGTAAAAGGAATGAATTTAAACTATTTATTCATTAAAAATGGTTATTGATTATAATAATTATTAAAAGGTTTGCAAATTACTTAAAGGGGCAGTTCACCCAAAAACTACAGAAAAACTGCTTTATAAATTTCTTTGTTCTGTTGAACACAAAAGAAGATCTTTTGAAGAACAGAAGAACAGAACAGTTCTGGGGCACACATTGTAATTTTTCCCACTATGGTTGTCAATTATGGCCTAAAACTGTTTGGTTACAAACATTTTTCCAAATATATTTCCCAGTGTTTAGCAGAACAACAAAATTTATACAGATTTGGAACAACTTGAGGGTGATAAATGATAACCAATTTTTTTTTTCTCTTTAAACCTCATTAGTCACTACAGAATACCAAATGTAAGTCATCTTTAAAATACTTTGGGAAGCCCTGTTATAGAACCTGGTGTAGTTTATAGTAATTACAAAACAAACTCCATTAGCCATTTGTATGTTTATTCTTTGTACAGATTATACAGACATTTAATCTTACTGACTTTTTAATTCTTCAGCTAAAAAGTGAAGCCATGTTGTAATTCCATGTTGGAATGACGTTGGCTACATTGGCTGCTTATTGCAACATCACTTCATTTTAAAGAGCGTGTTGGGACATGTTGATGTCCTGCAATGACTGTTTATGACATCACTCTGCTCTTCAGTTATTTATAGACATGGGGAACGAATAGTGACGAAGTAGAGAAAATATCTTGACCAAACAATGACTTACAGTTTTGGAGAATGATACTTGTAAAAGTTTGATTGAAGGTAACAGAAGATGCTGGTGTTAAAGGTACAGTGTATGAAATTTAGCGGCATCTAGCGGCGAGTTTGTGAATTGCAACTCCACCCCTCCCTTTTGAAACACTTTTTTTCGAAACACAGAACAAAGATGTTGTCACGTTTTCACTTCTTTTCCGAAGGAGATAATGTATTTACGAAACGCGCTCTGAATAGCTGTTTGTCCATTTAGGGCTTCTGTAGAAACAATATCGTGAATTTCATGCAAGGGGACCACGGTGTATGTAGATAGAAATAGCTCATTCTAAGGTAATAAAAATATAACGCTTCATTATGTAAGGTCTTTATACACCTCTGAAGACATAGTTACGTATGTATATTATATTGCATTTCTGTCAATAGATCCTCTAAAAAACTACACACTGGACTTAAGTTGGTTTGAAAATGCGTGTATATAGACTAATCATCCTGAGCTGAACAAGCACTAAAAACAATAAAAGAATATTATCAGTCATAGGAAAGGAGAGGTTTCCAGAGGCTGTCAGTAAATACAAAAAAAGTAATAAAAATAAATTGATGCTTGCATTTCAGACGTACATAATAATGAGGTACATTCAGTTTTGTGTTTTGTTTGTTTGTTCAAGAAAGTGATATAAATTCATAACAATACAATGTAGACCAAAACTTAGTATTGTTGAAAATAGCCATGATGTGAACCTAAAATAATTAATGTTTTGCAACTGCTAAAATTTAATTCAAAAGAGATTATGCTCCTTAGTACCAGTAACAAAATACTAGTGTATTTCGCTCCATCCAAAACAGCTTAAAATTCCACAAAAAAGTATTTTTTATGATTGTTGTTTTGAACTAAGGTATTCCCTCTTTCTCTGTAACTGCCTTTTTGGTCACTTATTTGCTGGATTAGTTCATGTGTGGACACATGATTTTTTGTAAAACTCTGTTTCCCCCCTCACCTGTAGGCTGCGCCAGACTTTCAGGAGACTAGGCCTCGCAATTATGTCCTGTCCGCAAGTGCATCTGCGGTAAGAGAGCTGCAGAACTTTAGCTTTAGAATGATCCCCCCATACACTCTCTCTGGTGAAACTGATTTTGCAGAACTCATCCATGTTCCTTGGTTAACATCCTTGTTTGTCCTGGCACAACATTCCTGACAGATTTGAATACTCTTAAGGTTAGACTTAGGACTAGTGTAGGGGCTTGTTCAAATGTTATTTTTCTCTAATTTAAAGGTTGATGATAGTGATAGGAATGGGTTCAGACATTAGTTTAACAGGATTGTTGTTCCAGGACTAGCGAAAGACGTTGACCTACTGTATGAACGCACTTTACTCTGCAAAATCAAGGCGTGTCACTTGCTCTCTTTTTCTCTCCTTATGTTCTACATGACCCTTATTTGTGTATATTTCACACCAATATTTACACCAAACCCAAGTGGGGACTGTATTCTAGCAATCCTGTTTTAAATTTTAAATTACAAATGAGTTCGTAAATTAAAGTAATTATTATCCAATATTACAACTAATTGTCTTGTCATTTTTGTTTATTGGGTGATTGAAGGGTGCAGCGGATAAAATACTGAACCATGATAAAAATATTCTCTCTGTTGTTCCACCCTGATGTTTATTCATTCAATACAGTGGGATAGTGAATCTCTGAGTGACAGAATAAAGGTTGTATGAGCTTTGCATCTGACGGGGTGTCTTAATGTATAGAACTAGTTTAGTGTTCAGGTGCTGTCTGTATGATTTGTACCTCATTTGGTTAGTGACGATAGGATCCCTTTAAGACTTATCTGTGTTGTTGCCCTGTTTTCACATCTGTCAACTTTTCAAGGTTTACCAGATTTTCTAACATTGTTGTTTTTGTTTTTTTGTGATAGCATTGTTATTGTGTGGTGTTTGTTTGTTTGTCTTTCCGTGTGTGATTTAATGTTTTTGTGAGATGCAATGCATGTACAGTATATTCAGATAACAACTTTCATGACATTTATGACATATTGTAGCAGAAAGTTGTGTAGGTTCACTCTTAAAAAAAAGTAATCGATGCCATAGAAGAACCTTTTGGTTCCATAAAGAACCTTTAAGATCCGATTATAAAAAAGTAAGACAGAGATAGTGGCCGTAACTCAGACAGTTTCTGCATTTCTCATGTTAATCTTGAGCACTTAGAGAATAGTATCGCGTCCTTCAAATATCGGTAGACTCTTAAGTTTGATCACATTTATAAAAGACAGATACAGCTGTACGATTATTTCGGAAAACATGCGACGCGTGTGGGGGGGATGGGGGGCGGAACTAAACACATTTTTTGCCAACAAAACACAGACTTATGACTCAGTTTCACTTACCGTGTGCGGTTCATGTCCGGCATCTTTTAGCACTGGGACCGCTCCATCTATCAGTTTCAAATAATCTCCAAATCCAGCGTTACATTCACTGTTTATATAACATTCCTCACCAAAATGCAGTGAACAAACAAACACAGCTGAACTTCGCGAACGCAGTGCTCTCTCTCTCTCTTGCTACAGCTGGTTGACGTGTGCGCATGCTCCTTCTCCCGCTCTCCCTGGTTGACGCGTGGGCGTGCTCTTTCTTCTCGCTCTGATGGGTTGAAGCATGGGCGTGCTTTTCCTGGATAATTGTCCAATAAGGGACTAAGAAAAGTTGTTACGAAACGGATTTTCATGTTAAAAAAAACCCTCCGAAACCTATACGAATGCAGGGGGAATGTATCGAGCACAGAAATACTATGTCATACGTCCAACTCGTTTTTTGACAAGTTGACCAAGCCAGCACGTTTAACATTGTAAAGAGGTTGCACATCCCCTTTAAGCACCTTTATTTTTAAAGGGATACTTCACCCAAAAATGAAAATTCTGTCATCATTACTCACCTTCGAGTTGTTCCGAATCTGTATAAATTTCTTTGTTCTGATGAAAACAGAGAAAGATATTTGGAAGAATGATGAAATAATTTTCATTTTTGGGTGAACTATCCCTTTAATAGTGTTTGTGTAGAAATTATTCTATACAGATCCAGTCAAAATGTTGGACACTCCTGGGGCCCGTTCTTCTTACCTCGCTAACTCAGTTAGCTGGATTTGATTGTTGACGATTTCGCATGTTCTTGGATTGTTCGGTTCTTCGACGCTCATCCTGGACTTGTTGTTTTAGCAACAGGTCCGTTAGCTTAAACCTGCTCGGCAGCAGGTTTATTTCATGTAAACAGGATTAGATCGCGGTCATGATGCAGTCAAATCGGCTTCATTCATACAAAAGCAACTTGTTGTACAAGGTACATGATTAATAGAAAGAGCTTTGCGAATTTAACATGTAATTAACGCAATGTTTTGCGTTTAGAACATTATTTGTTGTAATGTAATATAATATATTTAGAACAATTTTTATTTCTCATTTACTGTGAAAAGTCTTCGGTGAGGACCGAAATAAATGAAGGAATAAATAAAATATTGTTTTTTTTTTCTTGTAAAGGAGATATTCGCATATAATATAAAAATATAAAAAAGAGATATAAAAGCTCAGACAGTGCATATGATATTGGGGATTTTAAAAAATTCAGTCTGTCTTGCCATTTGCAAATTTGTGGTATTTCAGTCTCTTAAGACCCCATCTTAATTAATATGATATAAGGGAACTAAAGATTCTGCAGTCATGATCACGTCAATGAGCATTATGTGTCTTGATTGATGTCATAGATTGCATCATAGGCCTCTGAGGCCTCATGTTATTTTCTGAAAATCAATTATGATATTTGCAGGTAATATTCATTTTAATATTAGTAATAGTATTAAGCAAAAAGTAATTGAATGAATAAGGAAGCTGACTGAATAATCTCTTAGATGGTGTGTGACCTAATGTGCACCTATAGTATCACCAGCACTGAAGCAAAATGACCTGAATCTGCATGAGTCAACAATTTTCAGTCACATTTATGATGGGACTGTGTTTGAAGACACCATTCCCTGACCCAAACCTGTTACACTGCAGCCCTAGTCAGGACAGGATCATGAAATGACCTTCGGGCAACTGATAGGAATGAAGGATTTCAGTGTATCAAAATTGCCTGACAGGCCTGTACTGTGTCATGTGCTACACTACATACATCATCAGAAAACAGAGGAGACCTGCGAGGGAGGTACAGCCTGATGATGATCTCTAAACCACTACAGACTGAGCTTCATGAGATATAACTTTTGGTATACAATTTTTTTATTATTCTTATATAGAAAGCAACACAAACATGCTTTATGGTCCCATATGCATTTTACTTTTAATCTCCATGGATAATAGGCAGGTATCAGTGTCATTTTTTACCTGCAATAAGAGATGTTAGGTCAGTAAACAATATAGAAATAGTTACTTAATCTCCAATCTTTAAAAAATTAAATCTCCAGTTTAAGGTTTGTGTTCTTTATATTGTGAAGGTCAATGTTTTGAAGTTTTGGCTTTTGAATGTCCATATATCCAACCGTTAAAGACTTTAAAAAGTTTATACATCGATGTGCCTTGTGCCTTTTGTGGAGTGAAATAAATAATTCACAATACATTAAAAGCAATAAAATAGCACAACAAAACCATATTTTCCACTATCTAGACTATACCACTTTTCTATGCAGACTCAGCAGATGTAAAAGCCTTTCACATAATGTGAACTCCTGCAACTGCTACTGAGTTAATCCAATTAAAAAAAATGTTATTGAAACGGACAGTCCTCCAGACACTTTCCTCAGTATCCCATGCAGTGAACACTAATGGGTATAAAACACTTTATTTTGTGGGGAAAACACCATCTCATTGCAATTAACCATTAAAAAAGATAATTTATAAAAAAAGAACTTAAAGTTAGTTTATCAAAATATACAACTTCAAACTGTAATACATATCTCTTAAAGTAATCTGTCTGTGCATCTTTTGAAGTGTTCCTGACATTTTAATAAGGTTTTAAAATTTGTCATAATCTTTAAGCAGTGGTAAAAAAACTATGGACGTAACTGCGTCTTTTGACGTAACAACCAGCCAATAGCAGCGTTGCTGATCACTAGTTCTTCTATCGATATATGCTGCCTTTCCAATTAAATCCAGATATACTAATCGTACACAAGAGGTGCGTTCGAAGAACTGAATTATCCAGATCATGATTAGCGGGATTAGGTCATCTCGGATATTTAATTTGATCTTGGATGTAGTAAGCGATGTACGAAGAACGGGCCCCTGGTCTTTCTTTATTAATGTTGTCATCATATGATAAATAACAACAAACCTGCATGTTTGAAATTATGCAGTGACAATTTTTTGTTGATTATAGGCGGTTTCATTGGACATACACGCCTGGCTAGAAGTTAACTTCCGGTCTGTTTGGTTATAATGTAAAAATGTATTTGATATTTACTTCATATTTATGTTTATTTATATTCATATTTTATTGTATACTCATTGGATTAAATGAAATGACAGTTATTGATTCTTTGCGGCGGTCTACCGGAAGTTAAGTTTTGACCACATAATGTTTGTTTATGTTGTTGCCCCTGAAATCGTCTGTATTGTAGATTTTTCTTCTCTTTATCTTGAAAGCAGTATCTTTGCTATTTGCTCAAATAATCTTTGAAATATTACAGTAAAAGGTCATTTGCAAAGAATCTCTTACAAAAACTGTTTTTATTTGTCTGCAAAATGAATTTAAACACCAGATTAATGGGTCTTTAAGATGCGTCACATGCATTTGACTTGTGTTGTACGTGAAATAATGTAGTTTGCGCAAGCCACTTTGAAAGTATATTGACGTCATTTTATTGCATAAATCGAAACAAGCTGCTACTTGCATTGTTTCACAACTTGTAAGTTTCACTTACATATTAAAGCAAGTAATCACTTTTGTCCAATACCATTTTAGTATTTGTATTTTTGTACACTACATGGCTAGACATTGTAGTGGGAAGAACCTGTGTGGTGACTATGTGTCTGCCTGCTTGAGATCCCGTGAAAGTTAATGCTTTATTTCTTTGTATGAAGTATTTGATTATTGCTTGATGTTACCAGACAGACTCTTGGTATGATATCATTGTTTTTCTATTGTCTTTTATGCTGCATGTTCCAGCTCTGGAGTGAGGAAGTGGATAAAGTGAGTAGCGGCCAATCAGCTTCTTCCTTTATGTATTAATGCAACAGCATGACTGTCATGAGACATGTCCTTGTTTACACTAGTTCCTTGGGAGTGAGTAAATCTATGTGTAATGACTGACTTAATAAGTGATTGCGTTTTAATATATAAAGTATTTATAAATAGACGAATGAGACTGTCTGAACAACAGAAAGTTTACAGAAACTATTTAAACTACAGTGTCGAGACTGTAGTGATGACAGTGTCTGACATTGAATTCTGAATGTCTTGATTAACAAGGCAAAGCACACAGACTAGAAATACACCATAATACAAACACAATAAATATAAATAACCTAAAAATAACTCGGAATGTGATGTTTTGAGTTATCTTTGCAATTGCCTTTGTGGTAAGCAGATAGTGATTCCTAACCACAAGTATTTACAAAGTATATTAGCATTTCATCATGTTGAATTTATGCAAGCTAAATTTAGTTTATTTAGATGAAAGATTCCAATCTGCATCAGTTTGACATCAAGCATCTGTGTCTGACTCAAAAAGTAGCTTTGAGAATCTTGTAGATGATGCCATTGTAATTGTTATGATATTGTGTTTAATGAGTCAAGATGAGCACGTGGAAAATACTACTGCAAGGATATTCTTTTCATGACAACTACAGATTTCATCCACTTTTATGAATTTTTTTATTCTTTTCCGTATAATTCCTTCTGTAGACCTTTTCCTTGTAAGCTTGAAAGGCATGTTTTCTTTAATATGATATGTTATCTATTCTACTAACTGACTAAATGTCCTATAGTCTTAGAAAAAGTATATATCATTGAATTACTGTATATTATTACTTATTAGTTTACAATCTAAAACCATGTATTTAACATTTTTCTGGGGGGTTTCCGTGCAAATCTGCTTTGGAAACTATTTTAAAAAATCACTATATACATTCTCTAAATTCTGATTTCAAATTTATAATATAAATATATATGCTATAAATGTGAAATCTGAATTGAATTACATCATATGAAGGCGTTGATGAAAATGAAACTGTGGTCTAGTGGTCTGTGCTCATGCTGAACACGTGTTTATCAGTGGCGCTTGTGGAGGGAAGTGGGGATTTCCTCTCCCTCCAGCATTTCCTACATATCAAAAACGTTTCCCACATATCATATCAAAATCATATCCCAATTAAAAAATTTATTTAAAAAGAAGATAATACAACCAAATCGTTGCTGACCTTCTGAAACCTTGTATGTCCAAATGTGCTGTTTTTCAAGAAATGGGGGAAAAAATTCAGTGATTACATACTAGTTTACAAGCACTTTTTAACATTTTTTATTGGTTGTACATTTGTAAAACCCTGTGACAAACATAAAGGGTGACTAATAATGATTTATGGCAAACAGTAAAAATCACAAAATATGGAGAATACAAGGTTTCAGAAGGACAGAATGAATGTGATGGTGTGTACTTGGTTTGTTTGGGTAACACTTTACAATAAGGTGCTATTTGATAACAATTAGTTAATGCATTAGCTAAAATGAACTAACAATGAACAATACTTCTACAGCATTTATTAATATTAATTCATGTTAATTTCACCATTTACTAATACATTATTAAAATCAAACGTTGTCACTGCTAACATTAGTTAATGCACCATGAATTAACATGAATAAGTATTGACATGAACTAACATTAACAGGCATTAAAAAATACTGAGAAACTAAATTGTTAATTGTTAGCTAATGCATTTACTAATGTTAACTAATAGCACTTTATTGTAAAGTGTTACCAAAACTTTTTATAATAATGTGTCTTATGGCTCTCCTTGCTCGTGCGTATGTGTTTTGTGGTCTACCAGGCGGAACACGAGTTGCGTTTGGCTCAGACTGAGTTTGATAGACAGGCAGAGGTGACACGCCTCCTCCTGGAGGGGATCAGCAGCACACATGTAAGTATATTCGCTTCACAGACAGGCCTTCATGTCAGACACAGTGGCACAGTTTGATGTGTGTTGAGTTGTTTTCTAGTCAACAGACCATAAAGTTTGACACTATCATCCTGTTGCAGGTGAACCACTTGCGCTGCCTACATGAGTTCGTGGAGGCACAGGCTGCTTACTATGCAGAGTGTCACAAGCACATGCAGGACCTTCAGAAAGAACTGAGCAGGTGGGAGCTACTAAAGTGATGTATACTCTTATACGTCATGCATCATGAAAGTCAGCATGAGCCATTCTGTTTTATGTCAATATGGAGAGATGTGTCAAAAGAGCTATACGTGCACAAGCCTTGCAATAATGACACATGTGCTTTTACGGAAACTGCATTTCTTGTAAAGACAATCATAAGACTTTCTGTGCAATTTTTCAAGCGTGAATCCACTTTGACCTGGTATTTTTTTTCTTGTGTTCTCAGTGCAAATGGAGATACGTGAGTAACTCTTTCCATCACAATAAAAAAGGAAGTGCTCACATTCATGTGACAGAGGGGTGTAAAGAAACCCTTCATGTAATAATCTGAATATATTTCTGAGGAACATATTAATACTGTATGAAATAAGATTAGAGGATGCAGATTGAGAACTCTGTTTTGAAATCTCAGACGTCCTGCATTATTCTTAGAAAACTTTCATTTAAATGTCTGTAGATGCTGTCACAAATTTACCATGTTCCCTTAAACCAGTGTTTCTCAAACTTTTCTGCCATTCCCCACTTTGGAGGTATAGGGAAGGGTTCCGAGCCCCACCTGTCCCCAATCTCCCCAACAAAATCGTAATAAACTTTAGGTCCACTGTCTGTCTTGGTTTTGTCTGCTGGTGCCGAATTTCCAGTTTTCGTTTCATTCGATGTCACAAACTTATCCATTGCTAACTTTTATACCCGCTACCGCCTACCGTCTCTCCACATTAAAGTTTTTGTTCCGCTTCAGTTAACATTCTGACGTGAAATCGTTCTCATAGGCTACTAATGGTTCCACGTGACATTTTCTTCGCAGTCTGATAGTGTCTTTAAGGTCCAGTCAGTAATATCTAGCGACAAGGTTGCGAATTGCAACCAACCGCTCACTCCACCCCCTCCCTTTCGAAACACTACGACGGCTGACAGAACATGGTGAATTATATGCAGGGGGACCCGCGGTGTATGTAGATAGAAATAGCCTATTCTAAGGTAATAAAAACATAATGCTTTGTGTAAGCTCTTTATACACCTCTGAAGACATAGCTATATACAGTATTATATATATTATATTATAAAACGGTCAGTTCTGGTCCTTGATTCTGATTGGCTGAGCGGAGTTCTAAGCCGTTATAAAATACCTCAATATATAACGGCTGACCGCACCACATAGCCTAAATATCATTTTATTTACTTTATTTTATGAAACCTTGCTAAGCATATGGAATAACCGTTTTATAAAAGCAATAAGCCCCGCGAAGCAGTGGGTTACAGTGCATTTTATAACAGCTACGGGGTTTTAGGCACTCCACTTCGCGTCGTGCCACAACACCCTTAGCTGTTATAAAATGCACTGTAACCCACTGCTTCGCGGGGCTTATTGCTTTATTGCATTTCTATCAATAGATCATCCCAAAAATGAAACACTGGACCTTTAAGTAAGGCTTACATTTAAATGTGTTGTTGTTTTGTTTTGAGTGTATATGTGACCCTGGACAACAAAACCAGTCTTATGGGTCAATTTTTCAAAATTGAGATTTTTACATAATCTGAAAGATGAATAAATAAGCTTTCTATTGATATATGAGTTGTTAGAATAGGACAATATCTGGCTGAGATACAACCGTTTAAAACTCTGGAATCTGAGAGTGCAAAAAAAATCTAAATATTGAGAAAATCGCCTTTGAAGTTGTTAATCAGGGGCACTGTGGCACGCCATCCACTCACAAAAATAAAGTTTTATATATTTAAGGTAGGAAATTTACAAAATATCTTCATGGAACATGATCTTTGCTTAATATCCTAATGATTTTTGACATAAAAGAAAAATCAATAATTTTGACCCACACAATGTATTTTTGTCTTTTACTAAAAATGTTCCCGTGCTACTTAAGACTGGTTTTGTGATCCAGGGTCACATATGGTCAATAAATAAAGGAATTAATAGAGATGTGCAGTTTGGGCACAAAAAAGACCAAATTTTCTCCCATTTGTCACGCACCACTTGTCATGTCTTTATTCCCCAACACTTTGAGAAACGTTGATAGTTCACCTAAACATGTATATTCTATCATTATTTACTCACCCTCTTATCATTTCAAACCTGTGTGACTTGCTTTCTCCTGCAGAAAACATAAGAAGATATTTTAAAAAACGTTGGTAACCGAACAGTGCCGGCACCCATTCACTTCTATTGTATGGACACAAAACCAATGCAAGTGAATGGGTGCCGGTTAACAACATTCTTCAGGATATCTTCTTTTGTGTTGGAAGAAAGAAAGTCTGATTTGAAATGACAAGAGGGTGAGTACATGATGACAGAATTTTCATTTTGAGTAAACTATCACTTTTACCTGTGAATTATAATATTATAATTATAATACTGTACTACAAAATACTGCTTTGTGAAGATGATTTTATTTCATGGTGAAAAATGTAGCATTTTTTTAAAAGGAGTGAATATCTACATATATGTTTTTATGTATTGCAACATTTCTTTCTTATTATCTGCTTTCAGGTTTCCCAATGCGTTTGCTGTGAACGCCTCCACGTCAGGGGTGTCATCGGGACCTACTCCCCTTTCCACTGCCACCCTGCCTGGGGCTTCTTCACCCAGTCGCCCCCCCAATGCCTCCAATGCACTTGAATCCAGCACGCTGAAGATCGAGGAGGTGAAGCCACCAGCCACTGGCACGCGCAAGGCCAAAGTGCTGTATGACTATGATGCTGCGGATACAAGCGAACTTTCCCTTCTTGCTGATGAGGTAGGAAATTATCAAGAAAAAAAGCTCAATCTTTCTTTCGATATTGCTATTATTCAGCAGTTCTATAAACTTGGTCTTTTTTTCTTTAGCTGATTACTGTGTACACGGTGCCCGGCATGGACCCGGACTGGCTTATTGGAGAAAGAGGCAACCAGAAAGGCAAAGTGCCTGTTACATACCTGGAGCTCCTAAGCTAGAAGCCTATCCCGAATAATGAATTATGCATGAACAAACATTCAAGCACTCCTGAACACTCAGTGAATTTATAATTTTCCCAGTTATTTTTTATTTGGAATACCTAGGTCTGTCCTGCTCTGATGTAACCGTGCACAAGCATGTGTTACTATTTTGAATCCCTAGTTATGTTTCACGTGTGTCGTTTCATTTCAACACTACTGTACCAAGCAGAAACAGAAACTGTTTTTATTTCCTGTGATCCTGTGATTGCTAGATTTTAATGACATTTTTCTTACCCTTAAAGTGTCTTATTTTGTGGCTTTTTGCTGAAGGTGGATGTGATTTGTCTGTGCATGTGTGGTTGTGAATGACTGTTTTCTGTTTAAGTGTGGAATCAGATCCATGTTCTTTAAAGATAGAGATCCCACTCGCATACTCCATGGTGGTCTTAGTTCAAAATGTGTAAAAAGAATATACGTGTTTTGACAAAGTGTGTTAAAGCTTTACTGTAGGTCCAGTTATATCTTATGTGAATTACTTTGATCTGTTCATTTAGAAAAAACAGCTCCTAACCCTTTTTGATGTGTATACACATCCACACAATTGGTGGCTTTATCATTTCATCTCTGTCTTTGATGCTTGTTCCAAAAAGCCATGCATACTGAATGACAATAAAATGATTAAGTGAATAAAACTTGAGTATAATAAAGAGGGGTTTTCTGGGTCTTGATCTAGATGTAATTTTTAAGTTTGAATGTGTAGATGTGTTGTCAAGTCTTTGTGACGCATTCAGCTTTTACCTGCGGTTGAATGGGGAGTTACAGTAAGTGTGGAAGCGAAGACATTTGAGCCGCATGGCAAGATAGGTCATGTCTTTTTTATTTTCTGCCTTTTAATTTTAGAGAAGAGAATCTTTACGCAACTCCTGACCTCATCACACCTGCTCTCCTAATACATTTTAATAAAGCACACTGCAGTGGGCGTTGTGTAGGCCAAATACATAAGTAAATATTTGGGATTTCTCATCTTATTATGGTACAAATCTGTTAAAAAAATGACTTCTAAAATTGTCAAAAATATTAACGTTTATACAGATTTTTTTCTAAAGTTACAGTGCATTAAAATTATATATTTCATTTAAATTAAAGTGATAGTTCACCCAAAAATAAATATTCTGTCATCATTTATTCACCCTCTTGTCATTTCGAACCTGTATGACTTTCTTCCGCGGAACACAAAGGAAACTATTTTGAAGAATGTTGTTAACTGGCCAGTGGCCACCATTCACTTGCATTGGTTTTGTCCATACAATAGAAGTGAATGGGGACCAGTGCTGTTCGGTTACCAACTTTCTTGAAAAAATCTTCTGTGTTCTGCTGAAGAAAGAAAACCTGTTATTACACCGCAGCAAAGAATTAAAAAATATTTTATCTATAAAACATTTTTTTAAAGAGTGCACTTCTGATAATGAAAGTAAAATGATACGATTAACATCAAATCTTTTAAAATCGCAGTTCCAACTTTCATAATGGTTTTATATTTCAAGCAATTCTGCCATTTTGTACCGTTTCAAATGTTTTCTGGTTGTTTTACGATGTGGCAGATAAAGGCTTTCAAATCCATTTTTTGTCACATCCATAACGCATGTTTATTTCCCTTTTTTAAAATATAAAATTTGTTCATAGACTGACATTTTTTATGTTTAGACTCTATCAACAAGGGTTTAGTAAAATATAAACAGATGGTTCAATATATTTGTAACAAATTCATTCTCTGAGCATTTTTATGTCACGTCCATAACGCAAAATGTCACGTCCATAACGTTGGAATTGCCCTTCATACTTTCTTTAAGCCATCCTTAAAGTAAAAATTATAGCTCTGTTTTTTTAAATCAAATGAATGTCATTCAAATCGTCTTTAATGAATACACCCAATGCACAAAAAAGTTTTAAAATAAAACAATTCTACAGCTACCAATATTGTGGTGCAATCTGACCCATAAATAATAGTGATTTTCTCACTTTTCAATACTCTTTTATCTCTGGATAATCTACAAATATGCAGTCATGTTATTTAATAAAAATTACGATATTGTGGTTAAGTCAACCCTTTAACAACATTCCAATTTAATAAAAATAAGTTACGTTTATTGTCTATAAAAATAAATGCCATTGCAAAGTTTAAGTTACGTTTATTGTCTATAAAAATAAATGCCATTGCAAAGTTTTAAGCAGCTAATAACAGCCAAGGCTAAAAGTAAGTAACCTCCAAATCGCCGTTCGCATACCAATTGACATATTTGCACGTATTGGAGTTAATTTTCACCCTGAGATCAGTGTCATCTTCTAGCATGACTACTCTGTTCAAAGTGACTGACTGCTGCCAATACAGAATACAAGGCATGCTCTCCACAGCAGTTATAACATCTCTCTCCTCTTTATAATTGCTATGCTGCTGTGTGACTTTGACTTCTAAAATTGGTCTGTGCGTATGCTGACATGTATGACGAGCTATACGGTATGAGATCCTCAGATTGATCAGGTAGAAGCCCTTTGTGAAGACATGAAGGACAGAGCTGTCTGTCAAATTGAAACGTTGGTGGTCAAGTCCATAACTCATCTGGCTCCAATGTATGAGCTGTTCCTTGGTTTGCTGTTGAGAACAAGCATTCTTGTTTGGGTCAGCTGGTGTAGAAAAGAGTGAACAGAATAACGGTCATTAATCAGCTCATCTTCATGCTAAACAAATGTTTATAAATACAAAACAAACGGTACCTCTTGACCATAAGACACACATGTTCACACATCAAACCTGGTTGGTGTAGTCTGCCTAAATCTTAAAGGGATCGTTCACCCAAAAATAAAAATTCTGTCATGAATTACTCACTATAGTTGTTCCAAATCTGTATAAATTTCTTTGTTTGGTTGACACAGAGAAAGATATTTGGACGAATGCTTGTAACCAAACAGTTCTTGGACCCCCATTGACTACCATAGTAGGAAAAATTGTGAAAAAGTGCCCCAGAACTGTTTGCTAACCTACATTCTTCAAAATATCTTTTGTGATCAACAGAAAAAAAGAAATTGATAAAGCAATTTTTCCTACTATAGTAGTCAGTGGGGTCCAAGAACTGTTTGGTTAGAAGCATTCTTCCACAGATTTAGAACAACTCAAAGGTGAGTAAATGATGACAGAACTTTTATTTTGGGGCGAACTATCCCTTTAAAACAGTGATGGTTGTGCCTTGCCTTTTCAACTAAAATAGGAGATGACAATTACGCCTACTTTTCAGGTAAGCAGAACATCTTCTGTGTGATCCTTCATCAGTTGTCAAAGCTTCCACTCGGGCACCTGAAAATGCATCCTAAAACATAGGGAAACAAGAGACAATTTACACTTTCATTGAATAAGAGCTTTTCCCTCAGAAACTGTCAGACAGAATAACAGCAAGTACTGACAGGGCTTGAGTTTGTACATATTTTTTTTACCGTTTTCAGTTGATGAAATTGTACCCACACCAATGTTGCGAGGAAAGCTGCTATAAGGAATGCCGTGGCCAAGCGCAGTCGTGTCTCCTGTCGCTTCGTGTTATGACAGTGTTCCAGCAAAGCTTGCACCATGAGTCCCTGCTCCATGGCAAAGTCGAGGGTTTCCTGGCGAGTCATCTGCTCGTGCTATGACCAATGAAACGATTAAAGGCTGAAGTACCGTTTCTTGTGGAATCCCGGTATTTATAACGCCCATTACATCTCACGTTTGGGAAAGTCCGCCTCAAAACATGTGCGTTCCCGCCTCCCTATAAGATCATGGAAGGACCTGTTTAGAAGTACATGTGCTTCCGTAAGCGCAACAGTGACCGATACGTTACTTGTCATTCATTGTATTAAACAGAGATTTGGCAATATTATACATATCCTACAATGGTAAGGCTGCTAAATAACTGGAAGCTTAAGTGGTTGTTCACTCCTGCCTAACCAAAGACATGTACATATTTATAAGCTACTTTATGTTGCGTTTTTCATTAAGCCAGCCAGTACAAAACAAACAAGTTCAGTGCTACGTTATTCATATTTGGCTTGTGTGATTTATTGTACCTAATTTCTCTGTGTGCCCATTTTCTCCTCTTTTATGGGAGACTGCTCGTTTTCCCCTTGTGCATTTTGACAAGGTTCGTTTTTAAGGCATGTTTTAGCTATAGACATTACTTTGCATAACTTGGAAAGGAATGGGATGATTTTGAGTTTATAACAAATGTCACATGGCATTCATGCGTAACGTACAGTAAGATACACGAAGCACAAATGTTTTGTGTGCGCGCGCTGTAGGCGGTCGTCACGATCAAATCAGATTATTAATTAAACTTGACTAAAAAATGTTTATTTTGAAAATGTACAAATGCAGAAAGGTTTGTGTGATTAAATATTAGGTTTGGGGTGAGTGGTAGGAAATAAGATAGAATATACAGTTTACAGTCATTGTCTATCGATAGGTCCCCCGTAAAGTATAAAAACAGTATGTAAGTGGGTACTTGGTAGAGTCTTGGTCCAAACTTGAGCTACACACCATGCATTCGCTAGGCACTGCCCCGCCCACATGAAACTCGGAGTGGAAGCTCCCAAATGGGCGTGACCTTATCCCATTGGCAGACGCGACACGCCCCCTTTTGGGTGTACAGCCCACTGGCGATGTTCATGTATGGAAGCCCAATCCTGCCAAAATTAAAACTAAATAAATACAAAAACAAATCCATGAAGAAATGTAAAAAAACGAATATAAACAAATAAATACAGAAATTAATTTTCTAAAAATAACAAAAATTAATTAAAATATTGATATTTAAACGTATATTATTTATTTATTTAAACATTTATTTTTTGGTACATTTTTGTATTTCTTTTATGCATTTATGCTAATATATATGTATTTCCACATTTTTAAATTTTCACATTTATTTATTTCTACATTTATTTATTTCTACATTTCTGTGTCCATATGGTAATGAGGGGGCGTGTCTTGTTTCAGACATGGCAGTCGAGCAGAGTGCTGCTGTAGGCCACAGGCAAACTCTAAGGCCATAGTAACATCTTGTGCTTTGACAAAATGACATGCAAGAGATGACTGTGACCAAATGAAACAATAATATAGTATATTACAGCATTTACTATAGTAAACTGCAGCATACTATATATTACAGTAATATATACTGTAGTGTACTATACAGTATTTACTATATTAGGATTTTAAAAAAATCAACCATGATTTTATCACAGTGTAAGTGTAGAAACCATGTTTTTTTGGCAGATTGACCACAGTTCCACTACAAAAACCATGGTTAACTCTGGTTATACTGAAGCAACACCATGGTTAAATTGTAGGGGTGTGATGAGATCCGATAAGTCTCAAGAACACAATTTCCTTACGCAACTGGCATGATGGAGTGATGGGCTCGAAATTGTGACCATTTTAGTCGCATATGCTCCCTAAATTTAACCTGTGCGACCTCAAAATATATTTGGGAGCATTTGTGTGAGCGCACATTTTGTTGTGGTGTGACCTGTTTTTATTACTGTACAGAACACGCTAATACTGTAACTGCACAAAGTATGTGCGTGCTGTGCTGTGAGCTACAGTGACCAGCCCGGCCATTCATAGACAACGTGATTTTCCATCCTGTGGTGCTACTTTCCCACTGTTTTTCTGTGTAAACATGCGCTAGACGGATGAGTTTCAAACGGCCCGCATCTTCTGCATCTGCAGCGCCTCGCACATAAAAGCACTAGTGTTTGCAGTTCGCGCTGCCAGCAGCGCTTTGGGAGCGCGTGGCTGAACAGCAGCTTAGCTGACTGTACCACAAGTACAGTATAGCAACTGCAGGTTCATATTATGTTATTTTAAATACCTCACAGACAAACCTCTTAAAAAACGGATCATCTGTCTCTTACATATGTGCAATGTAAGCATAAAACATGATGTGTTTAAGTAGTTTTAACTGTTTCTCTGAAGGCTATGTTCAGTCAGTGGAGGAAGGAGGATTGACAGTGTAAAATAATCGCCACCTCTGCTAACACGTGCACTATGCAAAAGCATATAGAGAAAACAACCACGCTCTTTACTAAAAGCTACGCCTGTTAAGAAAACAAAGCATACATTTTGTGCAATTACTGCCTGTCATTTGAGTTTGTGACCAGACATTTTGCAGTGTTTACATATTGCTTATTACTGCATAATATAATTAATTAAAATATAAGTTTAATGTGTTTCATAAAGTACAAGTTGATTTTATAATGCCTACATTTTTTGCATTTTGTGTTAAGGTGAATAAAAGACAATTTCATCATTAAGGATTTCTTTAAAAAAAGTCTAAAAATCTTGTCTCATCTCGTTCACCTTGTGGAGAGTGGCGACTCCACCCCCGCGCAGTCCAGCTCATTTGGGTGCAGTTTGGGCAGGCACAGGTAGACTTGTTCGCCTCCCTGGACACCACCCATTGCCCGCTATGGTACTCCCTGTCCGAGGCCCTCCTCGGCACGGATGCCCTAGCGCACAGCTGGCCGCGGGACAAGCGGAAGTACGCCTTCCCCCCAGTGAGCCTCATTGCACAGGTCCTGTGCAAGGTCAGGGAAGAGGAGCATCAAGTGTTACTAGTTGCGCAGTACAGGCCCAACCGGACTTGGTTCTCAGAGCTAATGCTCCTGATGACAATTCCCCCCTGGCCGATTCCCCTGACGAAGGACCTTCTTTCTCAGGGGAAGGGCACGTTGTGGCATCCGAGACCAGACCTCTGGAACCTCCACGTCTGGCTCCTGGATGGGACGAGGAGATCCTGAATGGCCTACCCCCAGCGGTGGTTGAGACCATTACTCAGGCTAGGGCCCCTGCCACTAGGCGGCTGTACGCCTTTAAGTGGCACCTCTTCTCGTCCTGGTGCTCTTCTCGAGCAGAAGACCCACGGAGATGCTCGATTGGGAACGTGCTGTCCTTCCTACAAGAGAGACTGGATAGTAACCTCTCCCCTTCCACACTGAAAGTGTATGTAGCCGCCATTGCCACTCATCACGAACCAGTTGCTGGTAAGTCTCTAGGACAGCACGACCTAGTCATTAGGTTCCTAAGGGGTGCGAGAAGGCTGAATCCGCCTCATCCGCATTCCGTACCCTCTTGGGACCTTGATGTGGTCCTGGCGGGCCTCCAGAGGCCCCCCTTCGAGCCCCTGGGAGATGCCGCTCTTTCTCATCTTATGATGAAGACGGCCCTCCTGGTGGCGCTCGCCTCTATCAAGAGGGCAGGGGACCTACAAGCATTCTCCGTGTCCACGGATTGCCTAGAATTCGGGCCCAGTGATTCTCACGTTATCCTGAGACCCCGGCCCGGCTACGTGCCAAAAGTTCCCACCACTCCCTTTCGGGACCAGGTGGTGAACTTGCAGGCACTCCCCACCGGGGAGGAAGACCCAACCCTATCCGTGTTGTGTCCAGTACACACACTGTGCCTCTACTTGAACTGCACGCAGAACTTCAGAAGCTCTGAGCAGCTCTTTGTCTGTTTTGGAGGTCAGCAGAAGGGGAGGGCTGTCTCCAAACAGAGATTGGCGCACTGGATCGTGGACGCCGTCCCACCGTACCGGTCCCAAAATCGCCTGTGCCCACTGGCAGTGAGGGCACACTCCACCCGGAGTGTAGCCTCCTCGTGGGCACTGGCTCAGGGCGCCTCTCTGGCAGACATCTGCAGAGCTGCAATTTGGGCTACGCCAAACACCTTCGCAAGGTTCTACAGCCTCCGCGTGGAACCAGTGTCAGCCCGAGTCTTGCATGGTACCAACAGGTAAGACCGGCAACCGGTAGGGCGTACGCCTGCGAAAGCACCTTCCCCCCTCATAGGTGGGTCAGTGTGCTATTTCCGCCTCCCTTCTTCCCCTACCGGGTGAAGAATAGGCATTCCATCCATCACTAAGCACTTCCTGGTGGCGGGCTGGGCGGAGCAGCCCTGCCTCCTCAGGCCGGGTATCAACTGAGTTATCTAGCATATTGCTCTAACCGGACCTAGTGCCCCACACGTAGTAACCCCCAGCAGGGCAGTTCCATATGATGTATTTTCATATAGGGGATTTCAACATACACATTGACACAAATGACTGCATGTTGGTGATTTACCAACATATAAAACCATGCAAATAAATTGGCTAAATAGTAGCCTGAATTTGTAATCTAGCTAGTTTTATCCAAAGTGGCAGCTTTGGGGCAAAGTGAGCCACATGCTGTGGGTTAAATTGAGCCAGTGTCGACACTTAAGTTAACTTCAATTTCTAATTTTTAAACCTGTATAATTTAAATGAAATATCACATAACTTTTAGTTTATCATGTTTACTTTAGTATAGGCTACTGAGTTTATGGACAGTATACACCAATGTACACTTTTCTCTGATTAAGAAAAGCATTTGACACCTGATTTTACTCATACAGTATACTGTATATCTTTCCAACTTAATTCACTAATGGCCTAACATGTTTGGCATTAAAAAGCACTGTATAATGCCAAGAATCTACAAAAACAGACATAGTGAGAGCAGAAATTCAATTATTTTTAATCAACAAATGCTCTGTTTAGTCTGTTTTTGGAAGGTTACAACTTTGGTGTTTCACAAGACAAGTAATTTCAGAAATGCAAACCGAAAGATATTGCAAATTAAAGATATTGAAATGTAAGGTTTATCTAGTTATTTTTTGTTCAAGTTATCTTAAAAAAAACTATTAGTATTTGTAAGGGAAAATAATGATTGAATTACATTTTTAAGAAGGTAAATCTTTAAAAACATGGTCTTTATTCAAATTCAGTTGCATGCTCAGTATATCCCCATATGGTTCAACCTACCCCTATCATGGGGCAAACTGAGCCACAGGAGCACTTTTTTCATATTTTTAAAACCATATGTCATAGATGTGTTCTAATAATTTAGATTTATAGGAAACATCCTGAAATTAGATTAAATACTTTTATTGCACTTATGCCTCATTTTGTTTCATCTTGAGGACCACATAGTACCCCACTCTCCACTAGTTCCAAACTTTCACATTAGTCCAAAAACACCTTTTACTGAAAGCAAGCTTTATAATGTTTTCTAATGCTCACAATAATATTATAATATTTCATTATACTAGTTATAAACACTTGTTTTGTTAACAAATTTATAAAGCTAAATTTACATTTTGTCAATGGTAACACATAACTTACAAACTTGACAAACGTGTCCACCACACGGGGGCAGTAGTTACCACTGTATCAACTACATCAAAGACACTGACTGTTCTCACTCGCTCGTTTTTTTTTTATGCTTTCATTGCACTAAAAGTTTTTTCTAAAGTTCTTATCAAACAACAGATTTTGTGCATTTGGATAAGAATAAAGCTCTCAATGTTTCTGAGGGACATGTTTTGTTTGTAAAAAAACAACATAATTTATTAATAACATTAATGACATTTCAGTTGTGGCCAATCATTAAACATCCGACATAAACAATCACATTCTCGAGTATAATTACAGTATGATTGTTTACAACGATTTTAAACACATGGAAGGCAGACAAATAGATATATATTTATAATAGTTTAAATAGAATAATAAAAATGTAATATAAATATAAATGTATGTTTATATAAGAACAGTAAAAACGTAGTCAATTTGGCACGGATTACCTGGTATACAAAATAATTTCCACCCATATACAGTCACATAAGGACCTATAAAAACAACACTCAAAAACACTAAACATATTTTCCTACGTAATTATTCGATTTCGTAATTATTCAACTACCTTAGATTATTCGAATAAAAGCATGTTTCACTGATTAATTCGCTCAATAGTTTTCTGTTAAAATGCCTACTTAAAATCTGACCAGCTACCTTAGATTATTCGAATAAAAGCATGTTTCACTGATTGAAGAAAAAAAACATCTGTTATCTATAAAGAAAATGTATTATTCTCATCATAACAGTTGATTTAGCTTCATATGGCTTGCTTGACAAACCTGGGTTAGTGTTACTTACTAGTGGTATGTCACTAGTTGTAACCACCCCATGACAACCATCCATCCCATCAAAACACTGATGGTTTGGATATAATCTAGAGGTGTTTCCAATGAAGAGAAGAATGTGTGAGAAGACATTTTTTAAATAACAATACTGGTTTCTTGCCTCAACAGATAAAGTGTAGCTCTGCAGCCTATTTATGACACACTAATCATGAATAAAATTGATGTTGGACAAGATGGGACTTCAGGATTTTACATTCAGTCGTCGAGGATTAAATACTGCATGGTGACATACCACGATGCTCACTTGCTCAGAGTTTACTGCTGTTTTGTCGATCACATGCATAATGTACTAAATACACAAGTTTTTTCAAAGTCTATGCTCATAAACAGTACATCATGCCCTTTTCATCTTGACTCATTAAAAAACTGAAACACAATAAACCTCACTCACATATATGTCTTGAAAGGAAAATGTGTCATGCTTCTGAGAAAACCATGAGATGTGATCTTCATGTTTCGAAAGGAAATAAAAGGGAAAAAACACCAAGAAAGTATCACAACCCCCTACGCAATTGTTGTTAATGTCAACGAGCATTTCCTAGTTCCAGCTGGAAGATCTCAGGCGTCATACTGTAGCAACTTCCAGCAGCAGCTGATCTTGAATCTGATCTATTGAAATTTTACAATTAACATCTGGACAGTAAATCACGATATCAGCGATATTCTCGCTGCACAATCTACCAGTCATCTGCCCACTTTATGACAGTGATGAAGGTGGAGAAGGGTCTCGCGGCCGTGGTCACAGCATCACTCGGAAACGCTCTTACTGATAGCCGGCTTCCTGAGTTCAGGTCCATCTTGAGGAAAGTGTTGAGCTTTGCGTCCTGCACCTCACTGGAATTCACCACCTGGGTGTCATGTGCAGCTGCAAAGATCTGTGCATCATCCTGTGTACGTGTGCCATTACTATAATCGAAATCCACCAGAAGTTTGCGTTCTTCGCTGTACTTCAGTTTGAAGTTGGCCTGTATGTACAAGAGATAAACACCCTTCTCTCGAATGACCATCCACATGTTGGTGTGGTCGAGAATAGTCTCGCTCTTATTCCTGTTTTCTGCCCATTCGTCCTCCCAGATCAGACGACTGTCTTTCTCGTTGAATCCCTGAGCTAGACAATAAACAAAGATAGAAATCACTGCAAGACTTTGCAGAAAGCTTGTTATTTTAATGTATGCTAAAATAAATGCAAATGTGAGCATTTTAAAGTGAAAATGATTTTGTTTACATATATGTTTTTATATAATGTACACTGTAAAAAAACTGTCATTTTACTGAATTTTTAGGTGTTTTTTTAAATACGGTCAAAAACTGCAAAATTGCAGAAAAATGCCGCAAATTTACAAGAAAAACAGGGGGGAAATTTAATATATATCCTTATATCCTAGTTTACAGAAAATGTCCGTTTTTTACGGATCTTTTTTACAATGTATGTACAAATCTTTAACTAATCACCTTTCAAAAGCCAGTCTCCTCGAGAGGATTGGCGTCCGCGTATATTTCCCATTGAAGTTGCTGTCGGATCGAATAAAGAAGGGGCTAGAAAAAAAGCATTTAGCAGTCAGATCTCATTCGTAAAAAAGGCTGAATGCGTGAAAATTCTAGTGAGAACGTACAGGCGTACTGCCGCTGCCCTAAACAATGCATTTAGTGTTAGAAACGCACAACTACAGTCACATCTCAAATAACATTCCGTTAAATCACATAAAGGAACAAATCTACGTTCACATTAGTCTCTCAGCTTTAAAGAGCCCTTGTTTATATATACATTAAAAAGGATCTCCATAAAGAAGCTTTAAAGCGATCCCCTTGTGTCAATTTCTTTTTGAGGACAAATGCGCAACTGTACAATAATAGTTCAATTAAAATAAACTTACCACTGACGATGTTAGCTTTCTGGCATGTAGGTACCTGGTACGGAAGGTTATTTGTCTGAAATGTAACAGAGAGCAAGCTTACCGCGTGAGAACAGTTGGCATAAATGCATCAAGTGTTTATTTACCAACACGCCCCCTGCAACTAATCCGTCTTTATATACGGATGAATTACAACCAAAACGCAGAAAGAAACAAAGCGTTTTAACTCAAGCATTAGATCTGCTAACTGAGGGTCGTGTAATTTTCCCTCTTTTGTTAAAACATTCAATTCTTCACTATTGTGTGAATGATAATTACACTAGGCGCAGACCGTATTCATTAGGGTTTTTATTATTAAGCTATTACTATTTCTTTCACCTAAATGTTCCACAAGCCATCTAAAACACGACCACCGGGTCACTGCATTATCCAAAATGACGGAGCACTCCAACTAACAGTTATTAAAGTAAATGAAAAGTTTTGAAACGAAAATCCAAGACTAGGTTTATTTACCTTAGACATGAAGACATATGTCAAGCATGACGCAGCGATAACAATGACCAAAGCAACAGATGTCCAAATGAAATGCGCTTTGGCTTTGCGTGCCGTCTCCATGCCTGTTTCGCAAGATGCTGAAACAATCGCAGTCTCGAACTGGAAATGCCTCTTTTAGATGCCGGATGAAGTAGTCGACTGTAATGAGATATGACTCTCCCACGCATTCAACGGTATACGCGATTAACTCCGCTGCATCACCTGTGGGTGAAACGAGGGTGTATGCATCACTGCTGACAGTGTGAAGACACATGGCTTTCACTAGTTTCTACTCTATCAGGTTGCTTCATCTCTGACAACTGGATTAACAAACAAGCGTCATGTCAACATTGTTACCTATACAGGTAGGCTATACACACATGTATGTATACTGTCTGTAGTGGCCAAAAGTGACGTCAGGGGTCATGTTTGCGTAATATTTGCTTTTGATGCCCTTTGATGAAAACATCAATATATGAAGTGTATTTTACAAAATGCTACATTTTTTATGTACTTTATTTGGCCATTTTCGGCAAAAAAGCAAATATTTGGTATAAAAAAATATTTTTCAAAAAAGCCAACAGTGAATATGGGTTTTATACAATTTTTAAAAATGCATGCAAACAAAAGGCTCATATGAAATAACACGTACACTGACCATACATTTTGTTGCCATTGTCATGGGATTTAACTTGTGTGGAGTTTTCCCCAAACCTTAAAAGCTGAGCTTCCGATATGCAACATCAATACGAAGTTTTTAACAAATTTTGAATAATACATTTGAGTAAGACGTAAATATCGTCACTTTCCTTCCAAAACCTTGTATGTCCAAATTTGCTCTTTTTCAGGAAATGGAAAAAACACTGTACTTTTAAAAGGATTAAATACTGTGGTGTCAAAGTTGACAAGCACTTTTCAATACTTTTCATTGCTTAGACCCATGACAAACATAAAGGGTGATTAATAATAATTCTTTATAGCAAAAAAGAAAAATCACAAAATATGGAGACACAAGATTTCAGAAGGACAGCAGCGATATGTTAATTTTTGCAAAACTGGACATCAATGTAATTTCATTTTCTTGCATCAGATTACTTGTTAGGAGAGAAATATAAAACACAATCCCATGAAAAGATAATGGTATGGTTGGTGGATGGACCCCATGGATGCTGTACACAGGCACAACCTTCCAATTCTTTAACAATGACATGTCCCTGTTTTTTTAAGAAGCAGCTGAAATTGAAATCTTTCACATATACCGGATTGATGGGTCCTGACAAGAACAATTTTCTATAAAAACAACAAAAAGACCACAAGTACGTTATAGACCACCTATAACAAGGTATTTTCCCTCGCTAATGTTTACTGGAAGTCATAAGATATATCTGTGATCGATCGTGCAAACAAGGTCACCACATGTATATACATGTGCTCCCATTGGGTGTGGGTGTTAGCAGACGCATCAGCAAAAGTGTTTATGCACTGTGCATGTTTAAGGTTTGTTTGGCTCTTTAGGGACATGCAACCTGTTTGCTAACATCTGAAGCCTACTGTATAGATTCAGACGGCGATTATTTTTTCTGGTAATTATATTTTATATGACTCATGTTTATCGGTTACTCCTTTAGCAAAAGTCACAAGTTAAATTTCCTGAATAGGACAGTTTCCCAGATGATATCAAAGCAAGCAAAAGAAAATGCCCGCAAACGTCTTCCGTTTCGAAGGCTTACAGGACTCTGTGATGTGCCACGATGACATCAAATTCCACTCGTCAGCACTCCGTTGGCTAAGCATTGTTGATTTCCGGTATCATGTGTTCAGATTAATTTCAATGGGGAGGCCACAAAACCAGATTTGAAATTGCAAACTATGGATCGACATCGTGATACTTTTATGTGAATATTAAATAGTGAGTGTCTTAACCCTAGGATGATGATCTTTATTATTGGGAATGATAAAGCACAACATTTAAAGGAAAGAGAAGGGTGAGGGCTGATTGTTCTCACAAACCTTTTGTTTCCAGTGTCAGAACAAGATTTGTGATTTTGAGGATTATCTCAGCATCTCTCGCTGTGTGTCATGGCAACACTATTTACAGGAAGACAAAACAGGCACAGGAAAGATTTTCACGACATCAAATATTTTCCACTTCAAGGGCTCTCCATACTCCATTAGCAAAATGGAAAATTGAAATATTAACTGGGACAAGAGATCGGTGAGAGTCAGTTGTTGTCTTACTCTTCCATCACAATGTATGTGTTTACAAAATATATTTTGCAAAATGTAATTCATTTTAACATAATATGACATTACTGAAGGAGATTTGCTTTAAGCGGGTTCACAAGTGCAGGGGTTAAATTCATGTACATAAAACCTCTTTTAGTCGGTGTAAAGTTTTTTTTTTTAAATGATAGGTTAAAAATTTCTGCTATTAATACACACAAATCAACATTCTAAATAGATGCGGTGCTAATTTCAAATTCAAAACAGGAGGAAATAAATAAATGTAAGATATAACGATATAAAATATTATTAAAATACTGACACTGTTCATTTCTTATAACATTCCACAACTTCAATACACTTTGTTGTCCCACGACAAATTCCATGTTTTGTTGTGAGAATATATATGTATATACAGTATATATATATATAGTAGCTAGTTTCAAATACATAAACCATCTTTAATTTAATGAATTGATATTCAATTGATTGTAGGAAAAAAGCTATTTAAATTCAGTTACCAGAATATTTAGCTGTCTCCCACATTTTGTGCAAAACTCTGTGCATAAAAAGCTTACATTGATTAATATTTTAACACAAAAGTAGGAACATCATTTGGCCATTTTGGACAAATAAATCTAATTACATTTTTTACTTTTTGACACAAATTGTTACAAAGTTTAGATCGCATCCATAAAAACTATCTGTCCCATTACTGAAATTATTACTGAAAAAAAAGCTATGATATTAAACTACCGTATATGCAAACATTGAGTTACAGCCTCTTTCGCTGACTATTTGTTAACACAGAAAAATTGTTAAAGGTTGTACGGTACCCATGTTTTGTACCCATTTGTGCACTTTTCCTCTGGGAATTTATTCGTGTCCGTTAGTTTAGGAGAAGTTCAATGTTGCTTCTAAAGGCTGCTCTAAATGAAAGGAAATTTAAGGCAGACTATAAGTTACGTACTAAAATAATGACTCAGACCCTTCAATACATGTTCGTACGACCCCTTAATAGATACCCAGAATGTGTAGGTGGTTGCAGAATGCTCTGCAGGCAAATACCTCTGACATTTGAGAAGGGTACAAATTAAAGAGCACTTTTAAGTAGGTGGGGGTTTATGGTTATACACTCCACTGGATTGTTTTTTAGGATCAATTTTTTTTACAATAATTTAACTGTTTAAATCATTTGATCAGCTAATACTGTAATTGTAAAGTGCAAATGGCAACAGCACAAGGGAACCTCTTAGATTTGTCTGCGTAATGAGGGTTGTTGATCTTTGCTTGTACAGAATTGGTGAGTACATATTTACATGGTGTTTTATAAACTGAATGAAATTGCACTCAAATTCAATAACAAGCCTGGGGCATGCAGGTATGTAGATCAAAGCAGATTCATGTAGTCTAAAGTGTACGATCTTTCGTACGATCTTTCCTTGCTACATGAGATACATTAACAAGACCAAACAAGAATATAATGCATCATAATCTCTCAGTTATGACAAATATTTTTCCCGCAGTATAAACGTATTGCTTAAACTCAAAGCGGTTTCCTCTCGCAGCTTCAATCACTATATAAAGGATGTAGCCTGTAAATTTGTTGCAATTGAACAAAACCTTTAAATTCAGACGTTCACCCGCTTTAATGTTCCACGATGACTCTTCCGTGAATGATCTCATCAGCAACACATAGTCCACAATTGAAAGTGATGATTATACTGAACAGAGAAAGAAACTGATGTGAGCAATATAGTTCGATCTGTACATGTGAAAACGTAGTACAGTCATGTTTTAACCTTTGTTTGATATTTGTGGTCTCACTAGAGGAGCGTGAAAATATGTGACAAAAATTTTAGGGCCTCATTTTGAGCAAGTATTAAATGCTTTTATAGGTAAACGGTAATATGTAGTAGTGTAGATTTTTAAACAGATATCTCTCAAAAAGCCATAAGTACGGTTGGGTAACAACCCAGCATCAGGGTTAATAAAACCCAACCATGTTTTCTTTCCAATATTGACCCAGCCATGGGTTAAAAAACAACCCATCATTTTAGTGTGTGGGTCAAAAAGTGTGTTGTAAATAAATCTGCTGGGTTGATCAACCCAAAATGCTGGTCTATTGCAAGCCGTTGTTGTCTCAAATATACACATTTTCTGAGTTAATATAATAAGCGACAATGAGTTTTCGCGACAATAAGTTGTCGCTTATGACCCAAAATAACACTCATCATTTTTAGTGTACAACGAAGTCTTTGCACCTTATTCTGGCCAGGAACCACCTACTCAAATAGGAAGAGATTGTCAGACTGATATGTCAAGTAGGGGCTGTCTGAAGACAGATACCTCTGACATCAATGAATGATGACAATAACAGCATAAGTCTGGAAATACTCATTCAAATAATTCCGTCTGTACAGGAAATAGCAGAAAATGTTACAGGCCAGAATAAAGTGATACACTCATTGATATCTTCTTTACTTGGTTGTAAGAGCAAGCAAAACTCTTTTCAGAGATTTGATAACGTGATAGGTGTATTGTAAGGTAAATACAGAAAGATAACACACAGTAACACATTTCATAGTAAAACCTCCTTTTATTGAAATCTTTCACAGAGTTAGTTGTGTTGTGAGTGTGGTGCATCATGCATAAAGCACAATGCATACAATGGTCTCCCAAGGGACACCCAAAAATGAAAATTCTGTCATCATTTACTCACCCTCTTGTCATTTCAAACCGTTATGACTTTCTTTCTTCAGCAGAACACACACAAAAAAAACATTCTGAAGAATGTTGGTAACCGGCCCCCATTCACTTGCATTGGTTTCATGTCCATACAATAGAAGTGAATGGGTGCCGGCGCTGTTTGGTTACCAAGTTTCTTCAAAATATCTTCTTCTGTGTTTTTGAAATGGTTTGAAATGACAAGAGGATGAGTAAATGATGACAGAATTTTCATTTTCAGGTGAACTATCACTTTAAGACATCTGTTTCTATGTGTGTGCATGTATGCTGGACACAGAAATAAAACTATTCTTGTCGCCCACGTACCAATATGATAGCAGCCTCCTCGTAACAACTATTCTGTACATCTAATATTCATATCATTTTATTTACAGTAAACACACTTCTGATGAGCGTAGCTTCAGGACTGTGGAATTAGAGAGCGAGCTAAAATGAGCTAAAGGCAGATTTTCTTGTCTTCTTTTTCAGCCAACATATTGTTGATACTGATTATACATTTGTCATGTTCCTCCACACCTTACATTTTTTTTCGAAATCAGTTCTACTGAGTGACATGATGATGCTTTGTACTTTTCTATCCAATGCGCTCTGTCATATATTAACCTTGACACCTGCACGCACACCCACACGCTGGCATATGTGCACTGATTCATTTATTGGCCTCTCTCTCAACCTGTTTGTGCCTGTGCTAAGGCAGATTGAATAAATGACTGCTGCTCATATTTGTGCCATTGATGTGTGATCCCGTGTTAAAGCTTGAGCAAGAGGGTCCATCAAATAAATTAACCAAATTGTTAAGCGCTCCCAGTCAGATGACTTCACAAATCCCGAGAAATTGCTAAACCCACCACAATATGACCCGGCACACCGTGACAGTCATAAATAAAAGGCGGATTGAGAAGAATTTGCTGAAAATAAATAAACAACAAAGTCCCCATCCTCTAAATCCACTTTGCTTTTGTAAAACTGACAAAAATTCATTCATCTCTGTCTTTTTAAAACCGACACACAGATCCTCTTTGGCCTAAAAATGAATCGCCCAATCGTATCATTCGCTTTGGTAAAAAAGCGTCTGACAAAAAAGTGTAGATAAATGAATAAACCGTTCAGCATCTGTCACTCAGAATGACACATTTCCATTGCACACCAAAGCCAATGCATTTCAGGCCCTGTGCAGTGCTGCCCTCTATAGTCATTTATGTGTAATCGCATGTAAATTGTCTTTTCTATAGCATCAATAAAATGCTTGCACAACCAAAACAAAATCTATCCTGAGCTTATTGAAAATAAACATCCATTCTTTTTTGAATTCTCAGCATTAACAATGGGAACGGGTTAATGGACAGTTGTTTAGTATGCAACTGCCTATCGGCAATTCTTTGCGTGTAAATGTGCAAACAATGTCGATAAAGCAGGTGCATTTCAATAAATTATCTATGTAGAATAGCATGAGTAATGAAACGTGCATGTCTCATTGTGTTGTGTATTGCTATCACTACTGACATGCCTTAGTCTCTAAAATTCTCTCATACATTAGTAAATTTGTCTCTGGTCTTTGAAGAAAGACTAAATGAGTTTTGAGTCTCCCGAGGTCTCCAACAGGACAGTGGCACATCCGGGGCTGAATGCAACTTGGGATGCACAGCTGATGTTTGCCTCTTTTTCTGTCTATGCATGTCCTTCTTTTCTAGTTTTGTGTGTGTGCACCGTGTTTGCTGAGGACACCAGGTCCTGTTCTTTGTTCATCACCATAAAATGAAAAGAAAAAGAGGGTATCCACGTATCCACAATCTGAGCACCCCTGGGCCAGCGCTGGCACAGTAGCCAAGTTCCTGCCACAGTATTGTGTAAGACTCGACACAAATCAGATCTTATACAAACTACTCGGAACACTTAAAGCAAGTTGTCCATTGCTTATTTCGTTCACTTCGTCCTCTAAAAGCCCCGATACGTCTGCGTTTGGAATGCTATCGTGATAGCTGCTGAAGCTGATATTGTCCTCCTTCAGCTCAATGGTCCAGAAGGGGGCGTTCAGCTTGCGGTTCTGGTACTCCCTGTATGTGTACACACCTCCCACCGCCGCCATGAGAGCCACCACCACTATAATGATGACAGCCAGGATGATGATGTTAAACTGGTTCCACGGGAGTTGAGTCACTGCAGCCGTGGTGGTGTTGGGAGCCGAGGTGCCTAATCTTGTCAGCAGGGTGGACAAGGTGAACTGGGTTGTAGCATTGGGGCTGGAGGTCATGGTGGTGTAGTGAAACCCCAGGGTAGTGGTGGATGGTGAAGTGTGGACGACTATGGATGGGCCAAGAAAGGAAGGAGGAGAGACAGAAGGAGGGAGAGAAGGACAGTATGAGATATTCAACTATTTTTATATAACGCATTTATATGCAAAAAAAAGTAAAATGATGGCAAACCTAGCCACTGGATGGGCTATATGCATTCGTGACTTCCACGTTTTACAGGAAGAACCCTAGGCAGTTTCCGGTTGGGGAGACTTAAAGCAGTGAGAAATGGAAAAATGAGCAAATAGTTACATTAAGCAGATGCTGTGCAATGTACACAGCAGTGGTATATAGAAGTGCTGTTCTACCGTATTTGAAACGATACTTTCATAAGTTAACATTTCGTTATAACATTCAAATACGGTAGAACGCCACTTCTATGTGCCGCAATGTACAACCTCTGCTAAATGTACTGTGACTATTTTCTCATTTTTCCTTTTCTCTCTGCTTTAAGTCTCCCCAACCGGAAACTGCCTAGGGTTCTTCCTGTGAAACGCAGAAGTCACACATCCATAGAGCCTATTAAACAAAACCTCAGTTCTTAGACTTTATTATACAAAGATAAACATAATCCATTAGCAAATAATTACTTTCAGCACATTTTAACTTTATTATAATATGACCATGGGGTGATTGTGCCAAAACCCATCTATCATTTTATAGTATATCAGTATTACAGCTAAACTGTTGCATCCCAATGTGTGTGCTGAAATAGTGGGATTGTAACACCTAGTCCTATTAAGCGAATCACTCGTGCATTTTTTTAAACCAAAACAATATTTTTGCAGTAGTAATATCCTATGCTGAAAGTTAAAATGAATGCCAAAAAACTGCAGAATTGTAAGCAAATGGCATGCAGTTTATACATAAGTGATAAATTGAACCAGAGTTATTATAGTTTAGTTATCATTATTATTGTAATTTTATTCATATTTCAAATTAGCTTTTATTTTTATATTTTTATTTTTAGCAATTTTGCTTTTGTCATTTTATTATGTACAGGTGCTGGTCATATAATTAGAATATCATCAAAAAGTTGATTTATTTCACTAATTCCATTCAAAAAGTGAAACTTGTATATTATATTCATTCATTACACACAGACTGATATATTTCAAATGTTTATTTCTTTTAATTTGATGATTATAACTGACAACTAATGAAAACCCCAAATTCAGTATCTCAGAAAATTAGAATATTACTTAAGACCAATACAAAGAAAGGATTTTTAGAAATCTTGGCCAACTGAAAAGTATGAACATGAAAAGTATGAGCATGTACAGCACTCATTACTTAGTTGGGGCTCCTTTTGCCTGAATTACTGCAGCAATGCGGCGTGGCATGGAGTTGATCAGTCTGTGGCACTGCTCAGGTGTTATGAGAGCCCAGGTTGCTCTGATCGTGGCCTTCAGCTCTTCTGCATTGTTGGGTCTGACATATCGCATCTTCCTCTTCACAATACCCCATAGATTTTCTATGGGGTTAAGGTCAGGCGAGTTTGCTGGCCAATTAAGAACAGGGATACCAAGGTCCTTAAACCAGGTACTGGTAGCTTTGGCACTGTGTGCAGGTGCCAAGTCCTGTTGGAAAATGAAATCTGCATCTCCATAAAGTTGGTCAGCAGCAGGAAGCATGAAATATATCAGTCTGTGTGTAATGAATTAATATAACATACAAGTTTCACTTTTTGAATGGAATTAGTTAAATAAATCAACTTTTTTGATGATATTCTAATTATATGACCAGCACCTGTATGTGTGTTTATTTTTGATGTTACTAAATATTTTTTATTTAATATATTTATTATTAAATTAATTTTTTATGTTGAGATAACATTTCTCATTTTTGTTTAGTTTTTCAAATTATATTAAGACAGATGTTTTATTTATTTATTTTTTGTAATTTACAATTTTTTTTGTAGTTTTTGTTTTTCTAAAACTACAACAATCTTGGATAGAAGAGAGAGAGAGAGAGAGAGAGAGAGAGAGAGAGAGAGAGAGAATTTTTTTGTTTAGTTTTTTAAATAATATTTAGAGTGGTATTTATTAATTATAATTTTTTGCAATTACCAGAATTTTTAGTAGTTTTAGTTTTTGTAAACTATAATAATCTTGAATAGAGCAAAAAAGAGAGAACAAAAAAAGAGAGAGAGATGAAGTGAGAGAAAGCAAAAGGGAGTGACGGAAATAGAAAGGGTGAGAGCAGCAGTACAGTCCTGCGTAAAGCTAACATCTAATGTAATGTAGAAAACAGATGCTGCACATGGGCAGAAGGTTTACAGGCGGAAGCGATTCCCATCTGTTCACGAGAATTGACAACAGCATCTTGAAAAAAGAACTTCAGCGCAACAACTTCAATCCCACCTCGGCCATTTACCTCAAAAAACAAGCAAAGTGCATTGTGGGAGAGACTCATTTAGCTATTGTTTGAGGTAAAATGATTTCCATATGGAACATCAATGGAGGTCATGAATGACCAGCAACATGGCTGTAGCAGCGAAGCATCAGGAGCGGAGCTCAGACGGGGACTGAAGAAGATTTATTCTTGTTGGCCGAGTGGAAAGATTGACGAAAAGAGAGCGTAGATTTGGCAGACCTACTGATGTGATAAATCACAGTTTTTTCCCCTGTCTCTTTTATATATTCACCCTGTGGTCCTTCTGCACTGTTTGGCAGCTTGTGCTTGAGGGAAAACACTATCTTGCTGCTGTACAGTGTAACACTGATGGAATCAACAGCTTACAGAAGACCGCTCGAGTCAATGCAATAGAATGATAATAACTTTAGAATATTGCTCAATACTGTCTGAATACGGCTGAAGCTTGCGGTTAAACAAATCAATTTGCTTTAGAATTCATAACAAAGACAGTGAATCATTCGTTTTTGGGAAAGTTACACTGTCTTGGGTTTTGGGTGGTTAACACTGTTGATTAAGTCACCACTTTCGTGTAAAGAGGGTACAGAAGGTTTTACACTTAAGACCTCATGCTACCTGGCTTTGACTCACCTTTAGGAATGCAGTTCTTGGCGAGCGCGTCCCCCGTGAAGCCGTCGGCGCAACGCTCGCAGTGCAGGCCAGTAGTGTTGTTGATGCACCTCAGGCACTGGCCCGTGTCCGGATGACAGATCCGAGGGGATGTGCGCGGGTCTGCGTTCCCACTGCAGTTACAGGGAATGCAGATGCTGTCGGCGTTGTAGAAGCCATCGCTACACTGCTCACAGTTACGACCCTGGTACTCTGGCTTGCACTGGTTACAGATGGGCTGACCGCTCTCCTCTAAAAACACAAGCACATAAAGGTTTGAGGTTCTAGATTAGATTTACTCTATACATACAGACTGAATTAGAAGAACAAGACAGCATTTTAAAGAAATTCGATGAGGATTAGCTCTCTTTCTTCTACCATTGGATTTGAAGATATTTAGGAATCTAAAGTCATTTGGCCAGCAGATGGCAGAATCTTTTCAGGATTTTAACTTTGATAACAGCCTGAAATCACTTGTAAGATAAATTTATTACCGTTATTATTTTCTAACAGACTTTTTTTTTTACCAAAACAGTAACAGGCTAGTTGTTTTATATTGTAAATGACATGTAAAATGACATGTTTTTCTCATGTCTTTCTGTAATTTGATGGTTTTTGACCGCATTTTAAAAATATATTAAAAATCTTTTAATAAAACTGTAAATTTAAAAATGACAGTTTTTGGACATTATACGCGAACATCTGTAAAAAAATAACAGTAAAATTTTGTAAAAATGTGTTTTTTTACAGTGTGTTCATCATGGGCGAAGACGGACATCATCTTAAAACTTTTCAGTAAACTTTAAAAGATTGAGTGTTGTAAAAGCACGGTTCTCTTTTAGGTTTTAAAAAGCAGAGAATGACAATAACAACATCTTTTTGTTTTTATCTATTAACATCCGTAAGGTGCATTAAACGGTGTAAAAAATGTACTGTCCACAGGAACTAAGAAACAAAATAATGTTTAATTTTGTCAGCCATGGAGCGTATCGAGCGCATCAAATCCTCCTTTTTCATTTCTAACATACAGTAACTAAAAGCTTTTAAACTGCAAATTAAATGACAAGCAATCAAATGTGACCAAATATAAACAGCATGATCATTATATGACTACTGAGAAAACGTGTACACGTGTTTTATAATTGCTGACACATGATTACACTAAGAAAATTGCTAATTTGAGTCAAGTAAAACTCATCACAACTTTCTTTCAAAATAAGAAGGGATTCATAAATCATCTTTAATGAGCACACATTGAACATCTCTCCTCATTAAACAGCCACACTTAAACATATTTACTTTCTTCGGCATTAATCATCATTATCTGATAACTGGGGATGCGTGAACGGACCTTTCAATCAATTATGACCCACTTTGTCTTCTACGCTACACAATTTAAAAAACAACACATCTGAGAACTTAGGTAGGCATAATATTGAACTCATATATCAATACGTAATCGACAAGTCAAAAATAAAATAACACTAATATTATGAAATATGAGATCAGATATAATAAACAGATAAATATCTGTTCAGCTGTAACATTACAGAACATTACAGCATTTATTTGCAAGCCACATTTTGAAAAAGTTAAAGATAAAAAAACCACCATCAATAAACCTGCGGCGTGATACTAGTGTACGGCAACTACTCAAAAAAAAAATTTCAGAGATCACCGCTGCAAGACATACATCGAAGACTTAAAAAACTATGATGGATAGAAAGGAAACTGAAAAACAAGAAAACAGAGGTCCAAGACTAGAAGAAAGAATTTATTTTATGATGCAGCCTAGAGATAAAAGAAAAGAACTGACGAGGAGCAATGAGGGAGAGTGAAGTTAAAGCAAAAACCATGTTGCAAGGAATGTAATAACACAGACTGTAATGTAGCAGCAACTGGGAATCAAATGCATCTAACAGAGCAGCAGTTTTTGTGTTACATGTGGAGAAGGCAGTGAATCGGGGTGGGGGGTGTATGACCCTCCTCTCACAGATTCCCCACACTCAGCACCAGCGTACCGCCGACAGCAGGATATAAAACCAAAACCTCCGGGCAGTGATGCACACCCAGGGACTAGAACACTACAGGAGCCGATTTTCCACATTTCTCAAGCAGAGGGTATAACAACCATCATGGTGAGATAAAGACACAATACACGGATCGAGAGAGACTAAATGAACAGTCCATTTACATACACATTACATATATACACAATACAAAATGTTACGCACTAAAACAAAATACCATAGTATGTATATATAAATAAAACAATATATGAACCAAGAGTGACTAGGTCCCTTTAGGCTCTCCAAACTTATTTCGCATTATTAGTTCAAAACTACACTAAGAACATTCATTCATATCAACAAACAGCAAAAGACAAAAAGGTTACGATCGAAATAAAAGGACATTTGAACTGTAGTTGCTTAGTCTAACCCACAGTAGTAACACTAATGTAAACACACACACAAAGACTCCTTTTGTTTGGTCTCACCTGTATGCGTCTATTCCCAATGAGTCGTTTTCCACTTCATTCAGCGGCAACGGAAACTTCACAAGAAATTTCAACAGTTCCAACACCATACAAACATTTCTCAGGCGAAATCCGAAGATATACTTCCTGATGTTACTTTAACTGTGACGTGTGACGATAACGTTTGGATTGAGGTTAGTCAATGTTTAACCATCTTAGCGTCGTACAGCAGCTGCTGGTGGAGTGTGACAGCTTTTAGCTCGTCATTTGTCAGCGTCACAAGGGCACGCACAGAGACGCACGCAGCGCTTGCGTAAAGTTGACGCACTGCTCAGACAGGTACAGGCATGCACACGACCACAGACGCTTCAGCAGTTCTCACACCTTCTGATTACAAAACACTTCATAATATAAGTGTAAAGTATACATAATAACCAAACAGATCTCGGTTTAGTTTAACTGTTTGATTCCTTCAAGTCATAAACGAAAGCTCAAATACTGTCTTATATTTTCATGCTTCAATTTTCTCTATAGGTTTTTAATAGCTGTGGACATGAACTGAACAGCGGAGCTTTTCATAATCTGCTGAATCAAAGCTGAAGATCTGGTAGAACAGAGCAGGCGACCTCATTCACATTACAGCAACTGATGTTGTTGGCAGATAACAAGGCAACGAGTGCTAAGTCATTTCCAATGCAAATTTAGCCAGCATATGCAAATCAAACATCCTTTTCAATCCAGCACAGGCAAGAAAAAGAGACACTTACTGTAGCAAGAATACTACAAGCAAGAAATTATCTTAATATACTGCTCTTATTTAATGCAATACATAGACAAACATACTGTATAAGCTGGCACATCGGACACAATACGGCCAGCTATTTGGTTTAGTTTGGCTATGCAAATGAAAGCAGAGTGATACAGTAAAACATTTAAAGTCACCATGAAATGGAAGTTGCGATTGACTTCTTTTTTGTATCGTGATGTATATACGAGTAAAAAGGCTTCTGAAATTAGAAAAAATGTAGGGCGGGGCTTTATTTTGACCTTCCCTTTTTGATTGGTTTGTTGTAAGTTGGGCCTGGAGGGGAGGGCTAAAACGCCTGACCGTTGGACAGTCAATATAGTCCTACCTCTTTTTTGTTGCTTACGCCATGTGTTGAAGAGTTGTTGTTGAGAGGGGGAGAGGAGGTTAATGTTTTTGATTAAAGATTACAAGTGCAAATGAATAAAAAAAAATTATTGTGTCCACGGATAAATATTTTATAATAATCACTGCAACACTGTGTAAAACACTTAGAATTTACCTGTTTGATTTCATAGTGACTTTAAAGGAGCTGTATGTAACATTGACACCTAGGGGTAGAGCTTGGTATTGCAATCCAAATTCAAAATATTGGCGAGGGTTTTTTCCCGCCCCTCCTCAGACTCGACGCTCACAGGAGTTGCCAGACACTTACAGGAGTGTAATGGAAAGCAGTTCTGGGGCACTTTTGACTACCATTGTATTTCTTCCTACTATGGGAGTCAATGGGGGGCAAAATCTATCTGTTATAAGCAATCTTCCAAATATCTTCCTCCGTGTTCCTCAGAACAAAGAAATTTATACAGATTTAGATTTAGAAGTATTCATGAAGGGAGAGGGCTCAATATTTTGTTTGAATTTACTTTGTTTTGCTCAATTTTATATTAAGTTGTATTGTATTTTATTGAAAAGCAAGACAAATTATAAAAAGCACATTTTGACTATTCAGTTTGTGCAATAGTGAAAAAAATGGCTTAATAAATAGAAGAAATGCAAAAAACCATGTTCGGTGTTCGGTATTATTCGGCCTTCAGCCAAGTATTTCACATCATGTTCGGCTTCGGCCAAGAATTTTCGTTTCGGTGCATCCCTAGTTATGACGTATGTTATATGCCGGCTCAGCCGCCTCGAACTTCCACTGTAAACACAGGTACGCGGCGAAAACGAAACCATCGAGCAAAATACCGGAGTGAAGATGGCTGTGAACGACTTTTGCAGATTATGTGAAGTAAATCTACGCATCCACGGTATAATTAGTGCATCTAAACTAATATTTGACAGTAGAGACAAACAAGAAAATATTTGCAGCCAACTGTCAAAGTTAGGATTAGTTCAGTTAAACACAGCTCTTCGTTCATTTCGAGTCTGTCGGAAATGCTGCAACATTGCAAGATTACAGCATGACATGGTAATATTCAAGGACTGGAAAAGAAACACTGGCCTGTCAAAAGGGTGCCGGTTTGAGCTCGACAGATAAAAGAGACCGAGATGCACCCTCTAAAACTCCAAGGGCCATAAAAGAACCGAGGAAATCACCTCCATTCAAAATGCGAACCAAACACTCTTCTTGTTCGGGCTTCAGTTGGCAAATGCTGGGAATATTCTCCACAACAGAGCGAAATATTCTCCATGTCCGCTGTCATTTTAGATTTCCCTAACCTAAACTACAATCTTAAATTCGGTGCTTAGCGTCTACGTCACGGCTCTTAGCCCGCCCTCTGTTCGTTGGTTGGACGGCTGGTGCGGAGTCCGGAGATAATCTGGGTGCTGGTTTGCTATATCAGACTATCAGAGTACAGAAGCGAACTGAAATTGAGCGGAAGTACAAAGTCTGACGTAGTCAGGCTAACAGAAGAGTGCTAAGACCATCAAAATGTATCACCTCATACCAACAACAAGAGACACCAATTATTACTTGTTCAGGACTATTGATCCCACTTAGTCACTGAGACACATATGTAAACCCAGACTGTGCTACAAGCACAAATAATGAATTACTGAATCAAAACAAATCTAGCCGTTAACGGAAATCGAGTAAATGACTTACAGTGCTGTGAAAAATGATTTGCCCCCTTCCTGATTTTTCATTTTTTTTGCATATTTGTCATGCTTAAATGATTCAGATCATCAAACCAATTTTAATATTACTCAAAGAAAACCAGAGTAAATACAAAGTAAAAACAAAAAATCCGGAAGGGGGCAAATTCTTTTTCACAGCACTGTATGTGTTCTATAAGAATAGAAATCTGAAAATGCACTACAACTTTCTGTAATCCTGTGTGCTGACTGGTAGATACAGCAATCCAGCTGTGCTAAAATAAACAATATTACTCGTACATGTATGATGCAAAACACTTGTTTACACACATACAGTACATGCACAAATAGTGATAGAGGGTAACTATTACACTTGGTTTACATAACAAGAACTGAATTGCCCAAGCGGAGGTGTGCCACATAATACATTTCCATAATACAATACATTTATTACTAAAATGCAAACACGTATATATTAAATGTTTGTATTCGGTCAACACAACTCCTGTCTCAAGTGATAAGTTGCTATGTGTCGAGTCTTTAGACTGGCTGTGAGTCCTGAGGGATGCATCCAGACTGTAGATGACCATAGACGCAGTGAGAGGAAAAGAGTCAATCAGCAATGACGCTGAGTAAAACTGGATTATATGAGTCAAACAGGACTTGCATTATGAGGCATCTGTTGTTTCCTCTCTCTCTCTGTCTAATACTGAATATGACCTTCTGTCTTCTGCGATTTAAAGTGAGACGAAGGGTTTGCATATTACTTTATCATGTGTATTCATTTGGTCATTTTACTCAACCTTAGCCAACTCAGCAGCCACATTTCTTTCTTTATGAGTTACATTAAAAATGCCCTATAAATAAATTGGAATGAACTGAATGTTGTGCTCTTGCTGTTATAGTGTCACCTTAAATTAGATTTTTTAAAACTAAATTTTAACTAAATTACCACAAACAGTAATAAGACTATGCAGGATCAATGACATTCATCCTAAGGTTAATTCAGATTGGTTGGTCTTCACGCCACTTTGATAAGACTTGCAATGGTCCTAAAATGCCTCTGAAAGTCATTACAAGTGACAATGTTAGACCAAAAGCTTAATAAAAAAATATTGTTTTTCAAGAGCTTCTTTAAGGAACTACTTTAGCATCTTGATTTTGGGAACTGCAACCTCTCAATCACAGCAGCAGAGATGATGCCCCCCACTGTGCAGTGTTGGGTGTCCACAAATGACCTAAACCATCAGCTCTATTCTCATGCTTAGTGACATTTTCAGGTATGCACAGGTGTAAATTATTCACTTCCATTCTCCTAGTGGTCCGTTGACATTTTGATATATATCCATTGTTAGCGGTGCATCCCTATAAAACCCCATTAGCTCTATAGAGATGTTCATTGGGCCAGCAGTGGGCTGACGCTGCATTCTGCTCTTTGTTAATAAAAGTGCAGCCTTGATGAGTAAATAAGGAATTCATTTAACATGCGTGTGCTCCCCTGGATCTCATCAGGCCGTATCATCAGGGACTTACGTGCTGAATAAAATGAGGTCTGTTGGCTAATCAGCCGCTGGTCTTGCTGTGCTGCTTTCTGCATTACATTACCATAATCACTAATCCTCAAAGGCAGGAACCTGTATTTTCTTATTCCAGCATGGGCCACTTTTTGGATGTAGGTCATAGAGATGAGATCCATGTTTAAATATACTTCCTACTTTCTCATTAAACACTATGATCAACATTCAATCAAAATTCATTCTTATTTGGGACGCTTTAGTAGAACCTCAAAATGCGGTTTAGCAGTTGCTTCACTTAATCCAACAGGACACTAGAATTTCAAGAACTCTTGTGTGATGCCCAGAGCCATCTTTAGTTGTCAACATATCTACCAACCCACCGAGAACAAGAGAGAGAGAGTGAGTTCCAGTTTGGGCCAAAAACTAAATACAGCTTCATATATTATCATCATATCGCTGCTGTCTTTCTGAAACTTTTTATCTCCATATTTTGTGATTTTTATTTTTGCCACAAATCAATATTATTAGTCACCCTTTATGTTTGTCACTGGGTTCTTACAGATAAGAAGTATTAAAAAGTGCCATATGTAACACTGATACCATCATACTGCATTAATGTGCATTTTTTGTACGTTCTAAAATATTTGATAATGATTACTTTAACACATCTTTATTCCTTATTTTCAGCCTATTGCCAAATGATTGAAAAAAGTATAACTTTTTCACATTTACAGCATCTAGAAGTAACACTGCTTTCTTTGTTATCTCACCTAAAATCGCACCCGTAGTTTGGGTTTAGATTGTATGTGAAGCATGTCACATGCGTCACGCCTGTAAGAAAAGTTGTGGGCGTTTCACACTGCAATATTGGCCCAGAAGCAGCACCTAACGTGTGAAATAGAAAGGTGCATTTACCACTGAAAAGATAAGTTTGAGTGTGTGTGGGTTTTCTTTGTTATTTAAATACCATTTAGCACAATTCTGAGTATCTTTAAAGGGGTAGTTACCCAAAAATTGAAAAAAATATATAATTTAATCACTTAACCACCCTCATTTCATTTTATACATGTATGATTTTTTTTCTTGTGTAGAACAGAAAAGAAGATCTTTTGAAGAATGTTTGTAACCAAACAACAATGCCCCCCATTGACTTCCATTACATGGACACAGTTTTTCAAAATATATATTTTTGTGTGTTTTTTCACAGAAGTCATATACAGGTTGTGAACAATGTGAGGGTGAATGGATGAGGACAGAATTTTTACTTTTGGGTGAACTATTGCTTTAACAGAAATAGTCAGGCACTAGGCCTATACTGTTTTAAGTCTCACATGCATTATAGAAATAGTTCATCCAAAATAATTTCATTTTTTCACCCTCCTGCTTTAGTCACCGTTTACTTTCATTGTATGAAAAACACAAACAATCAAGGTGAATGATGAAGACTGAGGCTGTCAGTGGCTAACGTTCTGCCTTTTGTGGGCCAGGAAACAATATATAAAAATCAGATGGTTGGATGGTTAGCATGTGCAGTCAGCCCCTGCTGGTAGATTACGTAACTACACCATTCACTGTTGACAGCTATTTATGTATTCTGTTTGGAATCACCCCCTTCGCCTTGTAATGACCTCGTGCCCCCTGTAGGGGTCCCGTCCCCCAGATTGGGAACCACTGTTCTAAACAATACTGTAGCTAATAGACATTTAATTCAAAACAAAACTAACATCCAGCCATAAAATCAACATAGCAATAAAAAAGTGACTATCACTGTAATAGAGTGATCCTTCTACTGGATGTCATAACAGTTCCTCTTTGTTACCTACTGTAAAACTGCACCTAGCTGCATTTTAGGGTACATTGGTGTGCTCCCTTCTGAAACAGCTGTATACACTAAACACGCACCTGCCCTTTCGCTGGTCTATGAGGTGTTTTTCCACCGCCAGGTCTATCTATACCTCATTACATCATCGTGCGTGGCTACAAGAACATTTCCGACACAGTCAGCATACACAGCCACCCACAAATAAACACAAGATCACGCGATTTCTCGCAAAACATATGGCGAGCACAATCGGGCTACAGAGAGGGAGGGCTGCGGTACTGATCAAAACAATATCTAAAAAAACACACACAAGAGACTCTCCCATCCACTCTGCTTTTATATTTCATTAACATATCCTGCGAGGGTTTTGTTCTTCCTGTTTGCACTGGAGGCCCGGAGAGGCAAAAAGTTTTTAGTTTCACTTTCACTTAAAAATAAACTCCTCTCTTCCACCCACCCAGAAATTCAGGCAACCTGCCAGAATGATCCAAGACACGTAATCCAAAACAGATGGGGGGGAACTTGACTTATTCCAGATGTGGAGATCTCCTCTGGCGACCAGGGCAAGAAGAGCTAATGCTAATTCGAGCTACGTTAGCCTGATGTGCATGTGGGGAGGACTTACCTAGCGTACAGCTGCCCGTGGAAGTCACGCTGGAACAGGGGCAGGGGATACAGGTGTCCGTCACAAGAGTGCCGGGCTTTCGGTAGAAATTATACCTGCAGTACTCACAGCCGGATCCTTCGGTGTTGCCCTGGCAGTTGACGCAGAGGCCTGAGAGAGAGAACAGGGGGAGGGAAAGAGGGTTGAGTAAACAGACCTAGAGCTTTGACTGACTGAACTGTGGTCCAGTGAAGTGGATGAAAGCAAATACTAATTGAGCTAGACAAAGCAAAACTAAAGGTTAGGAGACCGGAGGGAAGAGAAAGAGATCGAACACACATGTTTCTTAGAAGTGCACATGACCTCAACACACGAAAACAAGGGAGGAACTTGGGTAGAGATCAAACCCTGCAAGAGCATGTGCAAATCTACTGACAAAATACAAACGCGGTGTTACAAACAAATAAAAGACCAATGTCTGGTTTATTATCTCCGTGGGGACAGTCCATAGGCGTAATGTTTTTTATACTGTACAAATTGTATATTCTATCCCCTATCCCTAACCCTATCCCTAAACCTAAAGATCATAGAAAACTATTTGCATTTTTAGATTTGTAAAAAATATTGTTCTGTACAATTTATAAGCTTTTTTGCCCACGGGGACCTCAATTTTGGTCCCCACGGTGACACAAGTCCCCGTGTGTTGGTGTGCATTCAGGTTTAGGTCCCCACCGGGATATACAAACATGAACACACACACACACGCACACTCTCACACACACACACACACACACACACACACACACACACACACACACACACACACACACACACACGCACACACGCACACACACAGAGTACTGTATTATTTACATGCCAGGCACCCTAAACCTCATACACAAATGGGTTGACATTATTAAACTACAAGCTATGTCTAATTTATGAGCTTTAGAAGTACATCAAACCCCTGTATAAACAGACTCAATAGCATTTCTACGTTATGTTACAAGCTTAACCTGACAGCCTACTGCAGCCCCTAATAGGGAAAAAGTGACCAGCTGAAAAACTGATGTGTACCGGATGAGAGAGAGTGACATATGGGCTCTGTCAGAATTTCATTCTCCAGGCTGAGGAAATAAAGCAGATACACTGCACAATAATGACGGAGGTGGATGAAAGAACAGAGAGAGAATGACGGTGAGGAACAAGGTGTTGTTTTGGAGCTGGAACAGGATCTGGTGGTGTTTTCACACATGACGACAGTTCACATGCTGATCAACACCTGTGATATTGATGTCTAAAGACATGCTGTGGTACTGTAGCTCATTACTATTTTTCTGTTACAGGATTCAGTTCTGCTATTCTTCATGTACGAAGTATAAGTCACTTTAACAAATGGATGAATGTATTGGACAATACAATGGCATTCATTTTCAAGTACACCTTACAATCAAACAAATGAAAGTATACACAAAACAATTAGGAAGTGAAACAAAAAAAGGGTTCATTTAAAGGTACTAGGTCTTATGGTGTGTAACAAAGTTAAAGTTTTACACAGCATAGCGGCACAAAAACCAATCTGAAGCAGCATAAAAAAGTACAAAAAGTTCTTACAAGAGTTTAAAAAATGTTACTAAAAGTGTTTTACTTAAAAAAAGTAAGGAATAACATAAACATTAACAACAAACATCATTGTTGTCCCTATTTGTTTCCATGAAATTAACTTAATGTGATACTCTTTGAGGGTGCCTGCCTGAACTTGAGTGGAACTGACAGGCATCCACTAATAATTACTTTCACATCAGTTAATTGCAAAAACTATATGACTATAAAAAATGTATTTAAAAATGACTATAGCAAGTGAGTCTAGCATTATTCTTTTGCAGATGCCATCTGGTTTTTAATGTTTTAATCATATGTAATATTAACATTCTTACATTTTTAAATGTGACTTCATTGTTCACGGCCACTACACATGATCTCAGACAGAGAAAGATTAATGATACTAAGCAAGCTAGTCATAACTAGTGATGAGAGTATATTTCACAGGTAGGAAGAACATCACAAGCAATCTAGGAGTGAGTTTTTCTCAAATACATGTTCATAAAAATCCCTACATTTACTTTTATTTATCAGCTCTATCTGAAAAAAAATGTAGCACTTGTGCCTTTAGTCTTAAAATTGATGTGTCAATTTTAACACACCGTTTGTGTTATGCTAAATTTAACACATTTTGTATTGATTTTGTGTGAAATAAGTGAAAGGGACAACACAAGCTAAAGGTAACAAAATTTGTTGTCCCAGAAATAACAATTGCTAGACGGTTTCAAAGCGACAACATAAACAAACGTTACGCATGCGCGTGTACGTGGACTACTCTTAACTTCTGGTACACATTCGCAAACTATAGAGTGCCTGTACATTATTTCTGATAACAAGCAAAAGAAGCCGAGAAGAGCCGTTAAATGGCTAAACTTGTCTCTCCAATATTTTGAATTTAGACTGCAATACCAAGCTCAACCGCTAGATGTCAATGTACCATAAGGTTTCTTTAAATGCGTCAAAACTACGTGACCCATTCAACAAATTGTTTATTTAAGCAATTATTATACAATAAAATAATAATATAAATGAATATTAACATAAATTAAATAAAAAATAAATAGTTGTATTATTAGATTCTAGCTAAACACACACTGGAAGTTAGCTGCAGTCCCGGCACGCGCGTCCGATGAAACGGTTGCATGACTGCAAAACAACAGAAAGTCTCTCAATCCCTACATACTATATGGCTTCAATGTGATATTATGGTACATTTCAGTGGATTTGTAGGAAAATTGTAGGACTCTGATTTGTCAACTGATTAAAAAGTACCAGCACATGTCATGGCAGAGCCTCTTGTTTTGTGTGGAGAGAAACATATTATTGTCGGTAACGACATAATACGCGTTCTCTCCGATCTCGTCTTTGGCCGCGCCCCTCTCGTTCTCTGTTTAGCTTCCCTTCAGTGTTTCATTACCGACACCTGTCCCAATGTTATCTCCCTTGTTAGTTCCCCTTTAAAATGCCCTCATGTCTATTGTCCTGTGCTCGTTCGTTTTTGTATTGTTACCTTGCTTGTTCATCGTGCCATGCATTTGTCTTGCCTTACCTAAACCTACCCTTGCCTTGCCTTGTAAGACGTTGTTTGTATTTAGTTTATTTTTTGCCCCCTCGTGGGAAGTGTTTTGTTTTCCTGTTTTGTTATTTAGTCCTGTCCTTGTTACCCCATCGTGGGTTTTTTGTTTTGTGTTTAAATAAATCTTGTTTTTTTTGTTAACCCCTTAACCGCTGCCTGCAATTGGGTTCTTCCCCGCTGATGCTGACAAGCACACCTCTCCTTGCTATGTTACTTATCTACTGATACAGTCTGTTTGTCTCTGTACATCTATCAATATAAGGCAAGAGCATAAAAATGGTCAGAGATGAAAGCAGCAACATATTCCTCTTGCATAAGACAAAAAGTGCACTAGAGCGATCTAACACAGTGCCAAAAACATAGATCAAAGATTCTGTGTGTGTGTGTAGATGGACTGCTGTCAGACCCAGTTGAATGTGGGTTTGTAAGTGTGTTTTTCCACTGGGTCTTCAGGGCCAGAGAGCAAAGCAAGAGGAGGATTATTAGTGTTCAAACGCTGCTCTCTGAGTTTAAGATTAATGTGTTCAAAGTTAAAGCCAAACGCAAACACTTCCTCTGGTCCAGATCTAATTCTTCTCCCCATAAGAAAGAAAAATCACAGACTGGATGTTTCTCTAACACAGCAATGAGATTAAATGGTAATGGGAAACCTTTGCTTAAATCTTCCACGTCTCTGATATTTCTCCTGTGAAAAATCTCATCATTGGTGTAAAATATATATTTGTGAGTGGCAGTGCAACCAGCCAATAGCAGTGCATAAAGCACTTATGATAAACACCAATGCCATTCGTCTTGTATGACTTAACAGTATTAAACTAGGAGGAGCTGCATCATTAAGTATAAATGTCGGTGTGTGTACGAGTTTAATTATGATAATTAAAATCAGTGTGAGAAAACCAAACACACACACAGTCAATAAATTAGTGAAAGAGCAAAGAGAGGCTTATTGTGTAGCTGAAATACTGTAAGCCTGGCTGTATTATGCAGTAGGTGGTTGTAGCGAGGAAGGTGGGACGAGAGCCGTGGGGCAGGAAGGCGGGGCCGGTGGCGTGAGTGATTATGAGTATCAGCTGTACGCGCACCGGTCCCGCATGCCTCACGGGGAGCTAGGGAGCATAAGAGGACGAGCGACGGGACTGCCGACGAGAGGACCGGGCCCGGAAGTTGTTAAGTTTTGTTTATGTTTGTGTGGCCGGCAGTCGTCCGTGAGGGGCTGCCGGCCTGTTTTAATGCTGTTTATTGTTTATTTATTTTGATTAAATATGTTTAGATGTTTGCCGGTTCCCGCCTCCTTCCTTCCCTACATTGAACTTTGTTACAGTGGTCATCCAGTGTTTGTTGATCTTTCTTCTTTCAGATGAGATCAGAACACCATAACAGGATTTAATAAGGACAGACGGACACAATTCAATGCCTCATCAAAGCAGGGTAGGTCAGGATCATGACTGGCAGACATGTTTTTCTGACTGTGTCACTTAAATTGCTTCAGAACACGTGTTTGCTCACAAACACATGCATGCATGTACAGTACATAATCACACCGAAACAACTAGTTGTATAAAAAGAAAGTTATGTTGTTCTTACTGCCAAGTCTAATTTAAAGGCACAGTTCACCCCCCCAAAAAATTCTGTTATCATTTACTCACCCTCAAGTGGTTCCAAATCTGTATACATTTCTTTGTTCTGATGAACACAGAGAAAGATATTTGGACGAATGCTTGCAACCAAACAGTTATTGGCCACCATAGACTACCATAGTAGGAAAAATTATATAGTAGTCAAAAGTGCCCCAAAACTGTTTGCTTTCCTACATTCTTCCGTTCCGTTCAGTTTGTTCAACAGAACAAAGAAATGTATAAAGCAATTTTTCCTACAATGGTAGTGAATGGTGGCCAAGAACTGTTTGGTTGCAAGCATTCGTCCAAATATCTTTCTTGGGGGTGAGTAAATGAAGACAGAATTTTCATTTTTGGGTGAACTGTTCCTTTAAAGGTGCACTCATTATTTTTATACCCCTAGAGAAATGAATAATACATAAATGGAAACCTGTTTAAAATGATGCATACTTAACCAAATAATGTGATACTGAGCTTAATAATGAGGTCATCTTTTGAGGACCAACATGTTGACATCATACAGTATGTCTAGCTGAATACTATTGCTTTACACTGGATACATTGTAAAATATCATAAAATGCATTACTCTTAAAGTTCATTAAAAAAGTCATAAAAAAATTGACCTAAGTGTGTAAGACATGATCAATTTTATGGCACAAAACATAAGACAAAAGCACAATACACAAACTATACAAACAAACAATTCAATATGAGTGCTCTAACACAGACTCAAAGGTCAAAGAGAGAAGGTTAGTTTATAGATTGAATTCAAATCTATCAATGGGGATGAGCCAATGTAAACCGCTGGGGCAGTGAGCATGCAGAAAGGGAACAATCACCTTTAACTGAGTTCAGAGGTGAGATAGTGCCCCCGGAGGTGTAATGCTGTGTTATCGCAGAAGAGTGAAAGAATTAAAACTTCAATAGAATGAATAGCGTGATTGACCAAAGCAATGTCAAGATCCAGCAAAGTGGCCCAGCGTTTACAGATAAATCCGTCACACTGCTAATATTACAACAACATATCTTGGTATGTTAGTATGTTACTCACATACTGATCCGAATCAAAGCAACCTCCTCGGGGGTGATTTTTAGACGATCTTTCTCTCCAACGTCTCTCTGCTGGAAAGTATCTCCATAGATATCTGTGAGTATCTCTGCTAGAAGCCTTCGTACCGCAGGTCCTAACGTGTCTCTTCTGGAAAGTCTTTATAATATTAACGCAGGTCCTAGCTCCTGTCTGACTTTTGTCCTTCTTTTTAAACTTAAAATCCACAAACCTTTTATTTTATGTAATAAATAAGACATCGCTCTTTCTACAGTCTTTCTAATGCCCGCAAAATCTCTTCCCTGCGTCAACATGAGAACGACATCTTTTTGTACTGTGGTGGCCACCGTCGTGTTTGGACTGAGCGATTCGTGGCAAATCTATAATACAACGCTAGTGGCCGCTGTTAATTAAGAACTGCACCTTTAAGAGGAGCAGACAGCATGCTGTGACATGCTTGAGACTGAAAAAAGTATTTGGTTGTAAAGGCTAGAATTATTTAGAGCCAAAAGGTGAACATTGATTGTTTAAGGTAGAGGCTCTATAACGGCGCATTTAAAAATAGATTAAAAAATATGCTCACACCATTTAGAAAAGAATAACTTAGGAACATAAGTTTTCAAAAACAAGATTTATTTTTCAATTAAATAAATTTGTAAAATGTCCTAGTCGTCATATTAAGTGTTAAGCCTGAAAGCTTATAGAAGATATATAATTACATAATGATAAAAGAGATGATAATAGAAGATATGGAATTTAAAATAAAATATTTATTTTTATTTATTTCTGTGATAAAAGAATATGAAAATCTCCACTATGGATAAGTGATCTTGTCTGAATGCAGAGACAGGTTTATCTCAGGTCCAAAAAGCATCAATGAAGATGAAGCTATCAAAGGACCGTCTATAGGAAATAGATTTCAGACCAATAGAGCTACAGAAGATCTGCAACCAGAGATCTCGTGATGCTCTTTAACAGCTCAAGTTGTGCTTGACTAATGTAACAATATCCATTCGGCTCTTTGCAAGCACACGTAGCAAGTGGAGGGATTCATTGGCTCTGAGCATTGATAAAATTCAGGATCCTCAAGTATTGTATCCATAATCTTGAACAAAAAATATTACAGGATTAAATAAAGAGTACTAAATGGAGCAACTAGATTTTTTCTTTGTATTGCAACCACAGGGCAAATTTATACCAAGCACTTGCCTCGCCAAGCACTCAATGTGAGTAAAACTTGGCTATGTCGAGTACATAAAAGGGAGTTACTCTGTGTTTGCTTTATTAGGATCTGCAACATGATACTATATCAAATCATAGAAATAATACCTTTGATCCTAACAAATGTAAAAGTGATGTGGGGTGCCCAATCCTGCTCCTGGAAATCTACAGTCCTGCAGAGTAGGATTGGGCACCCAAAACACACCATCTGCTAGAGAAAACATCTGTTCCAGCCTTTTACACATCAGTAGAAATCTCTCAAAACCTCCATATGGTAATACATATGTGGAATACTCTTCGCATTAAGCCACAAAATCAAAAATGTAATACACAAAATCACAAGTGGTGATTTACATTTACATTTAGTCATTTAGCAGACTCTTTTATCCAAAGCGACTTACAGATGAGGGAAACAATGGAAGCAATTGGAACAACATAAGGACAACAAAAAGCATAAGTGCAATAAAAGAAAACTGGTCTCATATAGCATACAACAGTATACAGAGCTAAGTTTTTGAAAGAGTAGAAAAGAGATAGAAGTCAGAACTGATCAGTCAGGTGATGACGGAAGAGATGTGTTTTCAGATGATTCTTAAAGATGGCTACAGAATCTGCTGATCTTGTAGCAGCGGGCAGATCATTCCATAAATGTGGAACCGATCCCGAGAAGGTACGTGAGAGAGATTTTTTACCTTTTTTGGATGGCACCACAAGACGTCGTTCGTTTGCAGAGCGTAGGTATATAAATCTGCATTAGCGAGTAAAGATAAGGGGGTGCCAAATCAGTGGTGGTCTTGTAGACCACTCTTGCCACTGCATTCTGGATCATCTGTAGAGGTTTGTTTGTGCAAGCTGGAAGTCCAGCCAGTAGCGCATTGCAGTAGTCCAGTCTGGACAGAACAAGAGCCTGGAAAAGGACTTGCGTAGTTTGCTCCGATAGGAAAGGTCTAATTTTCCTAATATTGTAGAGGATGAATCTACAGGACCGGGTGGTGCTGGCAACATGATCAGTGAAGTTAAGCTGATCGTCGATCACCACTCCCAGGTTTCTGGCCGTTCTGGAAGATGAGATGGTTGATGAGCCCAGTTGAATGGAGAAGTTGTGATGAATCTTTGTGTCAGCCGGGATTACAAGCAGTTCTGTTTTAGCAAAGTTCAGCTGCAGGTGATGGTCGTTCATCCAGAGCGAAATGTCGGCTAGGCATGCTGAAATGCGTGCAGAAACAGTCGGATCATCAGGCTGAAATGACAGGTGGAGTTGTGTATCATCTGCATAGCAGTGATAGGAAAAGCCATGTTTCCAAATGACAGAGCCTAGGGATGTCATGTATATAGAAAATAGCAACGGACCAAGCACTGAGCCCTGAGGCACCCCTGTGTCGAGATGTTGGGACTCAGAGACCTCTCCTCTCCAGGATACTCTAAATGACCTACCTGTGAGGTAAGACCTGAACCATTGTAGCACCACTCCAGAGACACCCATAGCCTTGAGGGTCGACAGGAGTATGTGGTGGTTAACGGTGTCAAAGGCAGCAGATAGATCCAGTAGGATAAGTACAGATGAGTTAGAGGCAGCTCTTGCCAGTCTCAGGGCTTCAATGACAGAGAGCAGCGCAGTCTCAGTGGAATGACCGCTCTTGAAACCAGACTGGTTGCTGTCCAGGAGATTGTTCTGGGTGAAAAAGGATGAGAGCTGGTTACATACCAGTGTTAATTTCGTTGACGAAAACTACGACGAAAAGTATTCGTTAATGACATGTTTTCACTGACGAAAACGAGACGATAACTAAATAAAAATGAATGCATGATAACGAAAACTGTAATAAAAATATACTGACATTTTCGTCAACTAATAAAAACGAGACGAAAATATTCTTGTCCCACCTGGCGGACATCAGTTTGCACGCATGTGCTTATCTCATATAAATGGCAGAGAGAAGTCTCTGGGAGAAGGGGAAGCACAGACATATATTCTGCGTCTCCACGCGGTTTACAAGGCGTCTTATTTTCCTTCACGATCGCCGGTAAAACGCCGCAAACTTGAAGCGCGACTGCAGGTGAGTCACCCCGAAACACATTACAAAGGAAGCTCAAATGTTTTTATATACCAATGTTAACTTAACACGAGCTGCTGCATAACGTGAAATGCAACAAAGTCAGCCAAAAGAAACCAGCGCTGTCCTCTACTGATTATAGAAGTGATGAAGTGAGTCAAACTGTACATTCGAACCAAATATGTAACATGTTTGCATGACTAAAGAAATGTAATACAATTTATATAATATGTCTTTTTGAAAGCTATTCTCATTCATTGCTGTCTCAAGCAAAGACAGTGCGCTCTTTCTTCAAATAGGCATGCCATGAGCCAATAGCCTTTGAGTGTGAGCCCTGTCAGAGCGTTTCATTGGTTGAATGAACTGAATGAACACGCCCTACTTAACGAGTCAATTGAGTCAAATGGGATTGAATGAACTGAACATTTCGTTCATGGTCTAATATTCTGTGTTCCAACAATGCAAATCTAGTTGCTGAACTTTTCTGAAAAATAAAGGTAATTACCTGCTTGAATTTCATTCTAAGGTGAAGTAAATTATGTCAAAACAGTTGAATCTTTGTATGGAACATTTAATTACACCAAGTAAATGATTTAAACCATTTAGATTTTAGTAGACTAAATATAATGTATATTTATTCGACTAAAATGTTTTTCATATTTCGTCGACTAAAACTAGACTAAAACTAGAATGATGGGGTTGACTAAAATGTGACTAAAACTAAATCAAAATTTGCTGTCAAAATTAACACTGTTACATACCACACATTCAAGAGTTTTAGCAATGAAGGGGAGGAGTGGTACCGGTCTTTAGTTCTGTAATTCTTTACATGTCTGTGATGATTTTTTTCTCATTTATACATTGAGTGGATGTTGATAAACAGCCAAATCTGCTAAATGAACAATTCAATCGATGCCAATGTGCCAATTGTATGCCAATGTATGTGTCAGAGATCTTTGAATTAACCTTTTCAAACCGGATGTGTCGTCAAAACGTTCAAAAATTTGAATTGCTCCTAAAAGTAGACAAATTGGGCTTTTTGAACATGTATGCTTGTATGTATTATGGTAATCACTTGCGTTTCATCAACCAATTGCAGCAGTTTTCGTGGAGAGCGGCAGAGGGCAGATATGAACAGGGAGTTATGGAGTGCGACAGATCAGAGAGTTTTTTAGCAATTAAACTAATTAAACAGGCAAACAAACATGGCGAAGAGGAAATACACAACATTAGAGGTGATTGGGATGATTTTTTTACAGAAGAGCGAGACTCTTCTGACCCGGAGTCTGCATATTCAGACATCGAAGAGGAATATGCTGTGGGTCTCGATCCAGACGTGGATGGATAAGTAAATTTTGTCTCATGAGAAATGTATGCAAAATAGGCTTAGACTTAGTGTTTCAAAATACAAGTTTTACATATCTTAGTATGTGGTGTGTGCGTATGCCTTCATGCACATGCGTGGATTTGTATGCGTGCATGTGTTCAAAAGTATGCGTGCACATACGCAGTGAAAGTGTATATCTGAGTGTGTTTGTGTGTGTGCATGTGCATGCATATGTTGAAGCATGTGTATTTGTATGTATGCATGTGTGTTTGTGTGTGGATGCACGTGTGATATCTAGGGAGGTGTGTGTGCGCAAGTGTTGGGGCACGTGTATTTCTGTGTGTGCGTATGTGTGTGTGTGCATGCAAGTGTATTTGTGTGTGCATGCCTGTGCTTGCAATTGGACAAGAACCGCTTCAAGACAGCACCACATTTGAGCGAATGGAGTGAAAAGTGCAAAAAAATGCCTGGAGAACTGGGGTCAAAAAAGGCTCCTGAATGAAAACTATGCACATCATTGACGCTAAAAAGACTTTTTTGCATGTACTGCAGTATATTCTTCATGTCTGAAGTGCTAGATTCTTTCGTTCTTTAGCTCTTTGAGAATGTCTGAATAAAAATCAGTAAAAATGTATTTAAGTATTTTTATTTTTGTCTATTTAAATTCTATTTACAAACTCACAACACACAGTAATGGTGAAAAACCTTATTTTATTGAAAAAAAAAACGATACCTTGCACATGATGATAGGACATTGTGTTAGAATTTGACAGTCAAAAAAACAAAATGTGTGAAAACAACATATTTTCCCTTCAGTCTCTAAAGGGCTAAAGGCTGTGGTCTGGTACAGTTTGAGATGAGTTAAAGCTCTGCTGTGCTGTGCTGAACAGCAGGAAAGTGCTTATGTACGGCTCTGAGTGATGACTTTGCTTCTGGCCTTCAGAATTGACACCAGCCTTTGGTGATTGCACTGGATAAAATCACTTTCAGTTTGATGTGATATCTGACATTACATAAGCGATAACTGCTTTGACCGATCCATCCAATTCATAAAATACAACAACTTGCTAACCAACCGCTAAGCGTATTCCCTAAACTATCAAACAATATTACTTTACGTCATCATTACGTCATTAACAGTAACTTTTATTGGAGCAATGTGGAGATGTGGATTTCATGCGAGGGGACCTGCCATAGACATAATAAATACCTGGACGCCGCATTGGTCGCTTTGCTCCGCTGCTGTGATACGTCAACGGCACCGCCATATTAGTGAGGGCAACAGTGCACTAAAAGCCCAGTGTTTAGTGTGGTAACAAAATGTTTATATGCTCTCCTACTTGTAAGTCGCTTTGGATAAAAGTGTCTGCCAAATGAATAATGTAAATGTAAAAGTCCTAACTCAGTCCGGTCAACCACATCTGTAACATCATTCAAAAAACTACTTAAAACCCATCTCTTCTGTGAATACTTGACAGACAAATGATTAAAAAAACCCTCAACTTTCTCTCAACAGGTAGTGGTCTAGCTTTTGCTGAAACTAGTAGCTATTAGCACCTATTGTATTATTGCTCCTGTTTGACATATCGCTTATTTCTCCCTGAACTCTTCATAAGTTGCTTTGGATAAAAGCGTCTGCTAAATGACTAAATGTAAATATAAATGTAAAAGGTTTTTTTTGTGGTTCCTTGCCATCATTAAGTTTGAAAACCTCTACAACACAACATACACAACTAATGGAGCTGGAATACACTACAAGACTTTTAAAATCTGAACAGACATCTTGCAGACTTTTTGAAAGTTTAAGATAGAAACACACTAACTGATCAAATCTGCAGACTGGCACAGACTTTCTGCAACAAGTCTAGACTGAAAATCTGAGCAAAAGTCTTGTAGTGCATTGATGAAGGAACATGTTTTTGTCGTTGCCTGATCTGCACACTTCTTATAGTGATTCGGACACTAAAACACCACAAACAGAGCGTGCAAATACACCACACTATCAGCAATTCCTTCCCTATCTCAGTGTGTTCCAAGGGAGACTGTCACTGTAATAAATGTACTTGGATAAAAGTGTTACCTAAATGACTAATTAGTTATCCAGCGTTCTGCAGAGCAAGATTCATGACATCAAACGCTGCCATCCAAAGAACTGAATGGATGAACAAGAGGAAGTGAGGTAATAGTGTACTGGGATCAGGGTGGCTCACCTGACAGTGGGTTGCAGGAGTTGCTGTGATTACTACATTGGCATGGTTGGCACCCTGTGCTGCTGAACTGCGTGAACCCTGGACGGCAGTTGTCACACTTGTCCCCATGCACCCCTGCCTTGCACGTGCACACGCCTGAACTGTGAGAAAACACAAAGAAGCAGGTATGGAATTAAGACGAGCTGAACAGAGACACTGACAGAATGACTTAATTGTTCTTGCAGCAGCGTTTGAAGTAGCCTTCAAAAGCCATACAGTACATTAAGAGGTTAAAAGCTCTGTCCACATCAAACAACAGGTATCCTTCTGAACCGCCAGAACCTCTTAGTAGACCCACTCTGTGAAAGCTTAAGTAACGTCTATTTAAGATAATGTTGTACACTAGTGTAAAAATAGACTGATCGATGTACAGTATGGTGATCATGTCTCTGAACATGAAGACCTAATTCATTGATTTCTGCCATGGTTTTCTTCCGGTGGTGGGTATCATTAGGGGGTTGGTACTAATAGAATTACATAGAAAATTAGTACATTTGCAAAAACAGATGCAAAAATCATGTTTTTCATTGTGCATTCCAAAATACAGTTAACTAACACAACAAAACAATAAAAACACAATAACATGGTAAAAACATGATTTTTGAACATTTTTAAAAAGGAAGTAATCTGTTTTTGCAAATCAACTTTTCATTTATATTGAAGCGTCCCTGGGTCAGAAAAAGCAGATAATTTCCAGAATACCAAATTTAAAAGTAAAAAAAGCGTAACAAATATAATATAAAAACACCGTGACTGGGACAGTGTAACAAACTATACAGTGTGACAATACAGTTTGTTTTCTCAACTGGAAAAAGTGAAAACATTTGCCCTAGCCTTAGCTGTGAGACAACATGATTAAGATTGTATGCCCTGATTAGTGTGACATCACCTAGGTGGGTGGAGCAAACATCACACAGAAAGTTGACCTTGCAATGCATAAGGTGAGGAAAATATAAAATGAGTTCGATTTCATGGTTGAGGAAGATGAGATAATGCACTTGGATAAACCAGCAGCTTAACTTAAATTTAACAACACGAAAGACAGTAATTCCAACACAGTATCAATGTTACAGTGTGCATATTACTCAAACAACACCAGACAAAAAACAAAAACACAGGAAATCAAACTCAATACAAAACAGGTGTGCCCTAATGAGAAACAATGAATAACCAAGACAACCATTGATAAGCGGGAACTTAGGAACAAAGAGAAAGAAACTAAGACTTTGATAATGAAACTACAACAGACTATTCGTGACATTGTATGAGCTGATGCGTTTCATCTTTAATTCACCCTTTAGCTTTCAGAACTCAAAGCTACCATCCATCTAAATTACTCTGTGTGTGCAATAAAATCTCAATCTCAATTTCCAACTTCTTGGAAAAGCAATGTGGAATAAATTTGATCTTTGTGGGAAATCAAATCACAACATCAGAGTGCTTAAAATAAATACACTCAGCGATGAGAAAACTGATTTAGCTGTTACACAATTCAGTCTTTTGAAGAGCAAATGAGGAACACAGAAAGATAATTTCTTCTGGGAGAGGCTTGGTAAAACTGTGAAAAATATCTGCAATTGTTTCTTTTCAGCACGCATACAGACAGTTTTAATATGGTTTTGACTACTCGCAGTAATTAGACTACTTGTTATTCTGTCTCATGTTGAGCTCACATTTCCTGAGAAGAGGAACCCTGACTCTATGCGTTCTAGATATCCACCCATATACTGAATATTTAAATAATTCAGCACAAAATCCTCAGTAAAAACATGTTAAAAAGCAGGTTTGACAAATTTCAGCCATATATAAAACCCTGTTTTTCATAAAACAAATTGGGGCAGAATCTACTGTACATTTACAATAACACAGACATCCTTCAGGCTGGAGACAGACTTAACCTCAGCATGAGCCCGGCCGCTCTACAAACACACTTTAGGAAGCCAGAGCTATGCATCCATCACACACTCACACGGATGCAAAATCATGCCTCATCACACCCCATATGCACCGATCGCTGACAGGGTAAACAGACACACATGTCCTAAGTGATCGTCTAAACACACTTTGTCACGGACGGTGCTTTGAGAAAGGCACCCCTGAGGTACAGCTTAAGATAAACTGTTCTGCAGCAAGAAAACAACTATGTTGAATGGTTATTAATACAGCTTTATCGGATGCAATCTATTTAAGTGCAGCGTGAGAAAAGAGAACAAGAACGAGCGTGAGAGGAAATTAAGCAAGCATCATGCAGAGTAAGATCCTCTCCAGTCCTTCTATACTTAGAATGAGCATCTCAAAGACCTTTCAGGCAGTCTCTTTGAGCTATAAACTGACATCATGATACTCTACAGCACTAAATCTTTGATGTTTGGCCTTACAGTCTTGTCTACAGAGAACTGAGCGTGTACTGTATCCAAACCATGAAGAGTACAGAGAGAGAAGACTCATTTAACAGCATGCTTCTGGCACGGGCTGGTTTATGTCCTGTGAATTTCAATGGGCACAGTCTGTCTCCACACATAAAGTATGTCTTAAATGCCTAAACTGATTGTTTTAAGTGTAGAACAATTCTGAAAAATATAAAAATATTCAACTAAAAAGGTCTACCGGAAGTTAGGTTTGGGTCACATAACGTTAATGTTGTTGCCGATAAAACCGTCTATAATTTGTAGAGATGCACCTACACTAAATTTTTCCACCGATACCGAGGGGGTGGAACGGTTCACAAAATCCACGGTTCGATTCGTATTACGGTTCTGTGGTCACGGTTTTCGGTTTGATTCGGTATACATAATGTTTTTTCTCTTTTAACACTCCAGAAATACCATACATCAGCACGAAATACTGTATATAGCCTTATAATCCACCATTTACAGTATTTAAAAAAATAAGTTATTCTTAAGGTCATGTCATGTAATCAAAAAACTGAATGAATGAGTCAGCTTGATTTTAGGCAAAGACATATTGTGACATTGACAATCATAAATTAAACCTATAGGTGAGATTCTGATACAGCAAAGGAGGATATGTTCATTTCAACAGGCTTTTCATTTATTTGTAAAAAAAAAAGGTTTACAACTGTTGGCCTCAAATTCTAGCTTAGAACAAAAACACTTATTTGTCAAATTAAAAGAATATGCTTTATTGTCCCCACAGTTACTGCCATTATCTGTGGTTGTTTAAATGCTTGCTCTTTCCTACCCCACAGATCTGAACGTTAGACTGTAAGCAACACTTTTAATCATGGCAGACGGAATACGTTTACTTTAAGTGGTAGGGGAAAAGGAAGCGGGATGTTTCAGGACAATATGCGCTACACACACGTGCTTGCGCTTGTAGTATGACCTCCTGCCGCGCGGACCACATGACTCACCCTGCATTCCAATCCGCATACTATCCGTCCTAATAGTATTCGAAAGTAGAATTAGTATGTCCCAAATCGTAGTATGTTGAAAATAGTATTCCAAAGATTCCCGGATGGTCTACTACTTCAGGTAGAAATTCGAAGTCCAAATTGATGCACACTCTGAAGGTTGATATTACCCACAACTCATTACGAACAATGCACGCGCCTCTTGAACCGTGACAAGGGAATTGAACGGTACAAATTTTTTTTAACTTAAAAATGTGAAAAAATGATTTTATTGGCCGATACCAAAGTCCATTTACAGAAGTCATGTTTGCAATGCCTCTGGGCAGCTATTTACATGATAGTAAGTAAATAGTCTCTCCTCGAATGATGGAAGGCAGATATTTCTAAAATCACTGGCGAATCAAAATTAAACAGCATATTTCCGATCAATGATTAAACCTGACATGGACTGTACCATAACTTTGGTTTGCTAAACTTAAAATCACCTTTTGCGAAGTCGCACAGGCTGGCAAGCACCTCACAAGAGCCCCACCTTGGAGAATCGTCAGCTTTTATCGATTGACAATTGGATCTTTTTACTGGAAGGCGGACTTCCTTCACTAGAGCAGCCATATTGAGCATTGCATTCCTCCCCATTCGTTGTAAAGGCAGTGGAGCATATATATTATTGATATATTACCGATTATTGGCCGATATACCTTTTATATCTTTAAAAATTTGTATAACAATATAATTTTAATAACAACCAGTTATTTAGTAATACAAAACGCATCTTATATCAGCCTTAAGTGCAACACTGTGGCAATTTTAAAACATTGCTCTGTTTGCTTGAGCAGTTAATTTTAGGACATGCCAAAGGCATGAGTTTGGGGTAGGGTGACCTTTTTATGTAACATTGGAAAAGTGTTGAAAACGTCACAATTACGTCATGGCGCTAGCTGGAGGCAAAACAAAGGGAAAACTGGAGGCGGCCAATACAAACCAGCACAGATTCGGCTACATAAGGAGTTTAAAATATCATCTTGTTGTGTTGTTTAGTCCCACAATCGACAGAATACAGACTCCAATATGATATTTTAACACATACCTGCTGCCATTGCCAAACAAAAATAATGACGACAGCTGTAGTAGTTAAACACAATAAACAAGCAGACAGAACAGAAACGATCATCAAAAATGCTTGCGTTTCACTTTATAACACTTAAGATAAAAAAACTACTGTATTTTGTTGGTGTGGATTATGATTTGTGCCTAAAAATATCTCTCATATGCCCAAATCAGAAACTGGGGAACAAGGTTATTTTTCACGTAGCGTTAACTTTTGAACGCATAGGGTATGGAAGCTTACTTTGTTAGTTATATAACAAGCAGTTAACTATTGGCCAGAAACTATAAACATAAAGGAAACTGTTTGTCATCTCTTTTTCTTTAGTTGTCACAAGTGCATAGTTTCTGGCTGATAGTTAACTGCTAGTTGTATAACTAACAAAGTTAGCTAGCTTACCGTTCAAAAAAGTTAACGTTCAAAAGTTAACGCTACGTGAAAAATAACCTTGTTCCCCAGTTTCTGACTTGGGCATACATGAGATATTTTTAGAAACAAATCATAATCCACACCAACAAAAGACAGTAGTTTTTAATCTTACGTGTTATGAAGTGAAACATATGATCGTTTCTGTTCAGTCCGCTCATTTTATTGTGTTTAACTACAGCTGTCGTCAGTGTTTTTGTTTGGCAATGGCAGCAGGTGTGTGTTAAAATATCAAATTGGAGACTGTATTCTGTCGATTGTGGCACTACACAACACAACAAGATGATATTTCAACAAGAACTCCTTATGTAGCCGCCTCCAGTTTTGCCTCCAGCTAATGCCGGGACGTAAGCGTGACGTCGGCCGTAAAGTGGTCTATACGCGCTCAGTTTATCCTTACTACACACGCTTGGTTTCTCTGTCTGTTAGGTGTAGATGTCAGGCCACTTAACTGGAGGTAATCCTGTCAGTTCGTCCCTGGATCCATTGAATGAGCACGTACAGGTCGGCCAGGTCCTTGCGTTAAAGTTAACTTTTTCAAAAACAATCGCGGTCCTAGACAGCTAGTGACCTTACATGTTCAAATTTAATCCGATTTATTCTAGTCATTGTCAAAAAGCAAACAAACAAAACGTGCTAACTGGCGTTAGTAATGCGGTCAGGGGGATCGTTCTGCCTCCACCTATAAGCTCCGACCACAAAAACACGTCAAAATGTTTACTAACAGTAAAGGCGTCTATGCATGCAGTGCTGTTTAATGTAATACACTGCAGCTCTAAACCTATAACAACCACTAAGGTGATATTTTCCTACCGGACCAAGAGAAAACAACATTAAAAATGCAGAATCACACCTTACAGGCCTGCAAAAAACTCCACACTTGCCCTGAAGGTGTAAGGATGTTTCCATGACGACAAGTTAAAATGACCCTGCTGTGATTACAGTGAGAGTCTGTTATAATAACCAGGGCAACAATCCCACACAAAGACGAGCATTAAATATGCTGGCGAAGCAAATGTTCAACATTTTGTAAACTGTGCAGCATTTTTGTACTTGTCAAGATTAATTAAGGAAGCGCTTTTGCAATTTGTGAAAACGCTGATCGCACAGCACAGTTTCAAAAGAAGACCGAAATTCACGCAATTATTGGTAAATGCTGATATGGTCACACTTAAAATGGTCACAACAAGTCAAAAGGGTCTTATTCATGAAAGACGGGCAGAACAAATTTCTGTTTAAATTGTTAATAAATCCATTCAAATGTAAATTTGCCCACGGAATTGAAAGTGACAATTTATGTAAGGACGGTTTTACGCACCATTTACACTGGAATTTGTTCTGCTCATGTCTCATGAATTAGGGCCCAATGTATTTTGTAAGTCAAATACTGTATACAAATATGGGATGTACAGGCATGTAAAATGCTTATTTTGCAGGACGGCTATAGCTTTGTACATTCAAACAATTGCAAAAACATTTGAAGAACAAGAAGCTTTTTATGTGTGTGCATTGATGCTTTGTATACACTTCAATCAAATACTTTGAAAAAAATCTGTATATAGAATAATACCTTAATTTTTGTAGAGAAGAAACACAAATGTGTGTGGCACTGGCCAGTAAGCTGTTTTAGCTGGTATTCATGTACATTTTGCTAAGATTCATTCTGCTACTTCCTCTTGGACTATTTAAGGATAGTGTGGTTTGAGGCCTGGGTGGTTTTGAACTTCTAATGTATAACCCAGTTTCATTTAATGGGTCAATTTCTATATTACCAATAAGAGGGTATACATTCGGGTATAAATTATACATAAAGATATACAAGTTGTGCATGGGAATCAAAATTATTCCATGACTTTGGGAGTGCTAGTGTCATGCTCTTCCATATGGGAACACCAATTAATACCCCAAGAAATATTAAAACAAAATTCCTCATAGCATGTCATGAATTTCAGTCTTTCCGTTTCTTTCTGTGTTATTTTAGGTTTTAACCAAACTGAGTGAACAGTTACAGGCAGGCCACAAATGGGTTATTGCAATATTTGGGTATTTCCTGGTCTGCTTTTGTTTCTAATTCTGTCAGGGAAATACTTTAAAACATCAGTCAGCTCTCTTTTGATACTTCAAATTAAAATTACCAGTACTGGTATTTATGTAATAACCACTGTTCAATACCTGTTAATTTCTTATTCATTCCAGTGCTCAAATTGAATCACGTCTTATGGGGGGACCTCAACCACTAGAGATTTTTTATGGGGAACCAAAAATGACAATTAGACAATACTAAATATTTTATTTTTCATTCAGTTCAAGTATCCAGGTAAAAATGACCCTAAAAAACAATATGAAACTTTATATTTTAGAGTGCAAGTGGGAATTTATTAGCATACATTATTTCACTTTATAAGCGAGACACTACACCAGTACACAACATCATGCGCTTACATTTTTAAAGAGACATGACACCTAAGTCGCCTAAAAACAGACTTATTAATTATTGTAAATAATTATTCACAATATTTACTGTATCTTATCTGCACAAATTGAAAAACATCATTATTAATTAGATTTATTTTTTTAGGGACCCCCTTAAGTTAATTATTTACTAGTTATAGGGGATGCCTTATGGGGGTCCCAGATCCCCCAGCCCCCCTCAATTCGAGCACTGATTGTGTCACTGCCTCTATCCTGCCACAATATCTTATAAAAAAGCTTATATTTGTTCTTTGACATAATGCATATGGGTAGCAGTCATTTAGTAAAACATGCTTAGCTTGCTGGAGATAGAAAAATGATGTGTCCTCATTCACTTGGATATTTTGGGACATGTTCCTGATGGAACAACTGTGTTTTGCTTCAACTATTAAAGATAGTCAGCTAGAGTTAAATTAGTTTTCTTTTAAGAGATTATTGACAAGGTTCTAACACCTCAAGCATATACATGTTCTAGCCTAGCCTTCAGATCTGAAGTACGTAACGTGCTCAAATCTCCGAACCACAACCTAAAGCCAAAGTCTGTTTGTCCAAAGAAAAGCAAACACCACCATTCAGCAGAAGCTCATGTCGAGTAACTGGAAGTGATGGATACAGCCCTAAATGCAATAGCCCCACCTTGAAAAAACAAAAATCAGCAGAATTAAAAAATGCCTGTTTTCATAGTGAAAATACTGATTGGGTGGAGGGCACCGGGAGAGGTGACTGAACAAAGACACACTGTGCTTAGAGCAAAGCTGGAGACTGTTAATAACCCCTCCTGACTACAGGCCAGAGCCAGTGAAAGTGGAGAACTCTTTTTCGGAAAGGGACGAGTGATAAGCAGGAAAGTATCAAAAAGATTCACAGACGATCCAAATGAGATTTTCAGATTTTATTAACATTTCTTTAATATTCATTCTCTATAAATAACAGTGCATTAATTTGAGCTCTTTTTACCAAATGGAATTCTAGACATTTTTCCCTAAAAAACAGCCTTGGAAGTTGGAAATGTAAAAAGTAAACTCGAAGTTGACATTAATATTGATGCTGGTCCCTGAGTGAGTATGAGTGTCTACTGTATAAATCGTCACTGTTCCAGTTCTGCCTTCTAGTTCTGCTGTCTGCTCTTAGGGCTCTGCTGACTGGAGGAGGCGGCTGTCAATCATCATTAAGGGTGTCGCCTCTGCAGCCAATCCGATGTCGCCCTGCTGTTTAAAGATCTTTCGGCATGGCGTGCTGGGAGTGTGTGTGTGTTCAGGTGTTTTGAATTGCAACCTGTGTTTAGCATTTGTACCCTTTCAGGGCTCGACATTAACGCTTGTCCGCTTGTCCGTGGCAAGTGAATGTTTTGTATGGGCAAGTGAGAGATAATTTTACTTGCCCGACTGGACAAGTAACTTGAAAAAAGAATAACAACAGTGCGACATATATGTAGAATAATAGGAATATGTACATTAGACACAGCTGTGTGTTTGTGTGTAGTGCGTTTGTCGTGGTGGTGCTTGTTGTGTGTGACAATAATCAATGGCGCACCGCATGGAGTCCATGTAACTAGATGCGGAGCTGAATCCTGTTATTTAAATGTGATCTGGCTGTTCTGCGTGTCTGAGTGAATTACGTGCACAGTTTAACATACAACATGAGTGATGGTCGAGTATTTGTCTGCGTCTGCACTGTATGAGGATGTGAACACATGAACTTCATCGCCAGTCAGAGTTGATCTGAGAGTTTATTTTACGAGCGTTTTACTGTTTCAGTGAAGCTATCTGCAAACAAGCGTCTTCCCGATGACCCGTCAAAATAAAAGTCCCTTTAAATTGAACACTCAGACAAAAAATACCGTGGTGTACTATAGTATTTGCTTTTGAAAATTGTAGTGCCCTTGTAGTGAATTGATAAACACTGTATACTATAGTAAAGTTCAAAAACACTATAGCATCTAAGAATTTTAGTGCAGTTTACTATAGTATACTACAGTAATTTATGTGGACAAATATACCACTGTTGTATAGTTAAAAAGGAAAAATACACAATTGAGAAATATTCAAACAAATTTAGGTAATCTAAAAATGATACGGCCCTAATTTATTCATCTGTATGTAACATTAATGTCTTTTATCAGTTACCTGTGTATTCATGATGAACTGCACTTGCATATTTTTTTAATGATGACAACAGATGATTTATACTCCTAGTTTGGCCTGTGCTCAGGGCCGGATTATCCAATGGGCATTATCGGCACCGGTGTTGTGCCGAGAAATGCACCCCTGCCAGATTATGCACCTCCTTCTATAACACGCTGTCCGATTGGCTAATTCTAACCCCTCCCCACACCTAATCCTAACCCCTCCCCTAACACCTAATCCTCACCCTAACCATTGTGGGGAGGGAGGGTGCATAATCTGGCAGGGGTGCATTTCTAGGCACAACACCGGCCCAGGGGCCCATGCGCGCTTGGGGCCCATGAAAGGGGGAGAACATTTCACATAACATTGCTATCGCTATATTCATTCTGCCGTGTGCCTCTGGCCCGCACACACGCAAGTGTGCATAAAACAGTGTCTCTAACGTACGCAAGTCTGTCTCTTGATTTAGTAACTTTTACAAGCCCTTTAGCAGCTTTTGTTCAGGAGAAGCACAAAGCGAAATATCCAGCGACCTTCCGATAAAGCTTTCATTCATTGGGAAAATGTCGCATGTGCTGTCCAGCGAGCGCAAGGTCTCACTTTCCCCGCGTGGAGGGATCGTCTCAGTCAGCGACAGGAAGAAGCAGCACATTCGACAGGTGACTCCTGAATGAAATAAGTACAAAACAGCGTTTCCAACAACCTGTCACTGTTATCGACTGTTTGAATGTATAAACATGAACACATTTCGTCTGTAAATATACATATGGTTACCTAGACAGAGACTGTTTGAAAAAATATAGCCAAAATCGACGCTTTTTATGGTGATTCGTTAGAAGATGTCGAGTTTAGTTAGAAAGGTGAAACTGAAAATATGTAAATGAAAACAGCTTTATTGTTGTAAATATAATCTATAGGCTAAATTAGAATACCCTCACGTTTGTTTTTAAAATCTCAAAAGATAAAAGTTTTTTTACATGTATTTGGTGGTGTTTCTTCGCCAATAATGAATTTTGATATAATGTTGATCAGGTCTAACTGCCTTACTTACTAAAACAATATATGTGATAAAATAATTATTAATAGTCTTTAAAAGTGTATCAGGAACGAAATGTTTTAATTTTAGGTCAGATCTACCATGCGTTTCCATTGTGCCAATCGTAGCACGCTCAGAAATGACCACTTGAAAGATTTCGAGTTCGAACGAGTTGTGGGGCTGTTTTGAAGGAGGAAAACGGGTAGGTTTTACGCAAACTATGTCATATCAAAGTGGCATAATAATGATTTCACTGGAGCCATGGGTAACCATACTGTATCGTGTTCTTTTTGGCGCGATGCAGAAAATGCAGACAGAAGCGCGGAATGCAGGCATAAAACAAAAAAGTAGATAATGATCTAAAGCTACATACAGTTATGTTAAAAACTACTTAATAATAATTGTCAATATGTTCATATTTAAAATGCATGAAAAACGGATTTACGTTATTTGATGGCATAATGAGCTGTAAATGCGGTGAATGGATTTTAAGCAAACTCAATAAAACTGAGATGACAATGTCTCAGATTTTAGATTCACAGAACTTTGAAATGTCTTTGATTATAATGTTTAAAACAAAAAAAGCACTTGAATAAATATGATTGCTTAGCACTGTTATCTGTGTGTCCTAGCAGAGTTTGCGCAGATTCCTCAGACGGAGTTATTGTTCACAGACATTGAGCCAATTTTCATCCGAGCATAACGCTTGCATTTCCTCAACAAGAACTTGTAAAATAATATTAACATCATAATCACATGCGGACTCGAGTGTTTAGCCTATGTATGTTCTATAAATTAGCTAATTTGGGCAGTATGCTTTATTAGCGGCTTTTTCATTCGCTCTGCGCGAGATCAAATGTGTTCTGTACTTTTTGTCCATTGCTTTCTATTTGCTTTTTTGTTTACACACATGTTGCTCTTCTTTATAAATAATAAAAACATGATATAATGTAGGCTATCTTGTTGATATTCTATAGGCCTACCCTAATTATAATTTGTAGGCTACTTAAATTGCGTTTTTAAGCTTTAATGAATTGTTGTTAAATATTTTAAGTTTCATGACTTAAGTGTAATAGACACACTTTTAGTAAAATTTGATATAAAAGTTCAATTAAATTGTAGTAATCAAATTAAGAGTCCAAAAAAACAGACTTAAAGGAGAAAATAAAATGGATTTTGTAGGCTACATATTTTAAGCCCAGGCACAGACCAGCCAAAGCAAACAAATGCTCATCGCGTCACTTCTCGCAGCTGCTAAAACGATCCAGTCAGGGTTGGCTCATCAGCAAATGCAGAAATTGTCACTTGGTTCTGTATTTCTAGTCATGTGGCAGGATCGGGACGGAGCCCTTAGGTTCTATGTGAGAAAGCCATGAGTTGTTTGTTATGACATCTCATGTGTTTTCTCGTGTCTTGTCATTGGCTCCGCCCCTCTCGTTTCATGTATTGCTTCCCTGCCGTGTCTTATGTTTCCCACCTGCCCTCGTCAATTATCCTTCGTTTGTCTTCCCTTTAAATTGCCCTCATGTTTCATTGTCTTGTGCTCTTGGATTGTGTATGTATGTGCTGATGTTCTTTGTGTGCGTTTTCCTCGAGTTCCTGCCTTGTCCTGCTTTGTCTTGCCCGTGTTAGTTAGTTTGAGTTTTTGATTATTGTTAGTTCTCATTCTGCCCCATTGTGGGAAGTTTTTGTTTATCTTTTATAGTCTTCTGTTATAGTTTTGTTTCCCCCCATCGAGGGTTTATGTTTCTGTTTAGTGTTTAAATAAAATCTGTTAACCCCTTCACTGCCGCTGCCTGCATCTGGGTTCTTCCACCTCTCATTCATGACAGAATCCAAGAGCCACTTCTGAACTCAGTAGGCAGCAGGTATGGAGTCGAACAGGGAAGTTAGGAGCCACCTGGCTCATGTCCTGTTCAGCTTCCGCGAGAGGGGGACCCCCGTGAAGGACTTCGTCATGGACTTCCTGTCCACCGTGCGCTACTCGGGGGTTCACCGAGGCAGCGTTGAAGGTTATCTTCAACAGCTGCCTCAATGAACCCTTCGAGCCAGCAGAGATGCGCCGGTTGAGACCCCTGGGCTTCGTGGACCAACTCCAACTCACGATGAATCGTGAGGAACCCAGGGGAATGTCCATGGCGGAGCCTCTCACGGGGCTGGCGACCATCCCTGAGGACAGCCCCTTGCAGGTCGGGGTTTTGGGTGTGGCCACACCGTCCACCTCAACTCCTGCAGCCTTGCCTCCAGCCAACTTCGGTGGCAAGCGGGGGAGGCGAGTGTCTTGGGGGTCCTCGTCGGAGGCCTCCAACCCCGAGCCTGCCGTGCCCTTCACCTCCTTCCTTCAGCCGACCACCAGACGGGTGGTTCGGCTGAAGAAGTGGCAACGGAGGGGGGTGTCCAGTCCGGTGTCCAGTCCGGTGCAGCCGGTGTCCAGTCCTGTCCAGTCGGGGATCCAGCCGGTGTCCAGTCCGGTGCAGCCGGCGTCCGGGCCAGTGTCCAGTCTGGCGTCCAGTCCAGTGCAGCTGGCGTCCAGTCAAAACCGCCCCCCCACAAAAATAATGGGCTAAATGTCGTCATAATAATAGTAATTATTATTATTATAATAATAATAAATTATTTGTTATTATAATATAATTGAAAACGCATGTCACTGAATTGGGATAATCGGTAATCTCATGAATGTATATTTGTTTTGTCTAGTAAATCACCAATAAAAATTTATAGAATGTATGTCACTGAAAGTCAAGCAACAGATTTGATTGGCCAGTTGGAATATTACCATAATTTCCCAAAGAGCAAAAACGATGTGAAGTAGAATGTTTGAACTTAGTTTCAATACTCTCCTAAATGCATTAAAAAACTTAAAAGCTTCTTAGATTCACCTTACTTAAATAGAAAATTGTAGGTGTGTAATTGTGTGTAAGTTTATAGGCCTAAATGTGTGTGCTATTGTGTGCTCCATTAGAGGTATAATACAAGGTTTGTCATTAATAATTTGTGTTCATAATTAGGCAAATGAAAACAATACAATCTTCTTACAAGAATAAACACATATTATAAACAATGTAGAAATTATTGGATGTATTTATTTTTTAGTATCTTGAAAAAGTCCAAGCAGTGTACATTTTGGGCTCAGATATTAGATGATTAGATAAATGGATAATTAATATTCTACCCAAAGATGATTACAATAAGACTGAGTTTATGTCTGACATAAACATTTCTGCATCATAAATAGAGTTAAATGTAATGTTTATTTTAGCTTCTGTCATTAGAATGGAAGTGAATATATTGAAAATATTTTCCTCGCAAAGGCTTACAAAGAAGTATTTCATGCAAAATTCTGTCAGCTGACGTCAAGGTAATAAGGTAACAGAGCTTTCAAGTGACAGAGGCGCCGATCCCAAATTTTATTCAAGTGGTAAAGCTCGATCTTTTCTCCACGGCCTTGGCTCTACAGCGAGCACCCTCTCATTTTATTTGATAGTGTGTTTTGGTGTGTTTGCCCCACTGCGCATATCTATTGGCATATGACATCAAAGCACCGCGAAAATGATTCAAAAGTGTATGGAGCATTTTGATCTCCAATCTCTCTCGCGTTAAATTCCGATCGGTCTGTGCAACTCAAGATGTCAAATGCACATTTTCTTTCCACGGATGACTATATGTTAGTGGGGTAATTCCAGCGTTATGGATGTGACAACTGCAGTCAAAACTTCAAGTTTAAATTCCCAGAAAATTAATTTGTTACCAATATATTGAACCATCTGTTTATATTTTTCTACAGCCCTAACAATAGAGTGCAGACATCAGAGAAAAATCTGTATATGCATGAGTTTTCTGTTTAAAAAAAGGAAAAATTAATGCATTATGGACGTGACAAAAAAGACACACATTTTTGGGAGACAGGAAGCTTTGTTGAAATTCTGTGAATTAAAATGCACAAACCAAAAGCAATAACACGCAACAAATGGAGAAGGGATGGCTCTTTATATAACATGAAATATTGATTTTGTTTTACAACCACAATCAGAGACTTCAAATGGATATCGGATATTGTACTCCGAGATATCAGTAGATTCGGCTGCAAAATTCATCAACTTCATACAAAACAGCCACACTGCAAATTATATGGTTTCACATATTATTAATGTGTAACCAGCGTGTGCGTTCAAAGAGACCGTGACGGAGTGGCGGCGTTTGCGCGGATAATCTCGCGTTCATTGTACTTTCAAGGATCTGCTATAGAGGTGCGCGAATATGCTCGCTTTGCGGCGCGTTTAGAGAGCAAATATGCTCGCTTTCTGTGTACTTTTAAAGATGCGCATGTGGCGCGTTTAGAGCGCGGATATCGCGTTCAGTGACTGAGCAGGTCTTCCCACAGGCAAATGAGTCTGAGACGCGAGATTGTCTCTCAGGACACGGGCAAGAAAGCGAGGAAAAATGCATCAACTAGAGAGGCTTGCCTTTTAAGGTAGGACGTAAACAATCAGATAAACGCTATTCGAATGCTGCAAGCACAATAACAGTGTGGCGATCTGTATATCCCTATGATATCGACGTTCTCATAATTTGTTATTATTTAATAGTGTTAGTAATTTATAAAATTTTATAGGACAAAATAATTTGTACAAATATTATGATATTTAAACAGATCACAACATGTCATCTGCATCTGTGATACATGATTCAATATCACGTGCTTAAAACTGTCCAACACGCCCGTAACAAATTATTATGGTTGTTCAGAGCAAATAAGTGAGATGAATTGTTGTTTAAAATCATCAACATACATATTTGGCTTTGTATATTAAGTTTCAAGTTATTTGTATTTGTAATTATTATATGACATAAACTTAAACTTTAAAACGTTATGGACGTGACACAGCAGTGAGGCGTTGTGACATCCTAATTATAGCCATTATAAATTCACAAGGCAGTAATAGTAAGACAGAGTGAGTGTATTAATTTTTCAGACATGCCTTTGTCTTTCTGCAAAATGCCTTATTTAAACAAAGTACAAAAAAGGGAGCCTTTGATCCCTCTTCAGAAAGCATGAAAAATGGTTGGTGGAAAATGCAATTTTGGCATTGTTGTATACCTGATGTGGGTGGGAAATTTTTACTTAAGTACATTAATACAATATAAAGCAGGCCTAAATGGACAAATTAAAAATGATTTTGTTCTTTTAGTAGAAACTTTATTTTTTCATGGTAAGGTTGACATTTTCATGGAATTGCTGTGGTAAATTTCTATAACACATTACTTTTAAAAACTTGTGCGCATTGCTCTGGAAAAATTAAGCCTCCAACATCCTACATGAGGTTGTCGAACTTATCAGTTTGAGCACCCAGCAGATAGGCTACATAAATCGTCGCAATGCTTGTACAAACACATATTACTAGCAGCACATTTATACGCCTCTAACCTGAATGTAGCCTATACAGGACGAACTGCGTTCAGTATAGAATGCCATTTTGTGTTTGCGCTTGCTGTAATCACTGTTTGGATTTCATAATGTTTCAGAACAGCTAATAGTTTCCTTTATTCGTTTTCTACCAAAAAAAGAAAGATTACCCAATTAATTTCTTCGACTCTCCATGGCCTTTTAGTGGACTGTTTGAACTGTTTTGTTCACACGCGATGTGACGAGGACTCAGCTGTCGCATTTTCTCGTAGTGGTCCAAACGTTTTGGAGAATAAGAACTTATTGATATGTTTTTCGATAATTGGTTGCAGAGAAGAACAGTGTTCGGGGTGAATAGGCAGGATTTTGGGTGCACGTCACGACCACTGTGCGCTAGTGCTCAACTGCTGAACATGCTATGATAGGCTGAAATTATCAAGTGGAGTGTGCGTGTCTGGTCAAACACTTTTACGGTAACATTAAAACCACAGTTTGCACCCTAGCTGTTCCTGATGCAGATCGTAATATTTTGCAGGTAAATGTTTAATCTTGTCTTGCCTGGATATTTGGTGTAAACTTGCGAACGCCCCCAAAGAACACCTGAAAACCCCCCTTTCAAAAATCTTGCTTCCAACGCCCCCCCGACGTTCTCTGAATGCCCCCGTTGAGAAACACTGATCTAGAGGGTGACTGTTTAATCCATGTAAGATTAAAGTCTGCTGGGTGCTCTGCATTAATGACTCAGCGACAGGTTTGTGCTGATTTGAAGGGAAGCGGCTCTTCATAAAGATGAACAGGACAGTGAGTGAATAAATTGGAGCCGAGCCATTTATCAACGCGCAGCCCACAGACGGGATTAGCCATTCTCTCAGTCTAGTTTCTCAGCCTCTGACTTCTGGCGAGACATCTGAGCAACTTCAATCCTGTCACATTCAGACAGCTACCAGACTTGAACGGGAGGAAAGTTAAGACTTTTCTTTCCTCCCATCGAATATAAACCCATTCCAATTTGGAATCAGAATCGAAGGCTAGGAATCGGATCGGAATCAAAAGGAATAGGAATCGGATACTTGAGATTAAAATTTGAATTCCTTTTATCAATTCCTGTGTGCATATTTTCAGAAAATTATCAATATTTTTTACTATAGTAAGCATTGTTTAACTACAGAATTTGCATTAATACACAGGAATCACAAATTAACCATAGTTTCATTGTAGTAACTGCAGTTTAACCATGATGAACACAAAAACGTTCTGAGTATTTCACAATCTGCTCAGTTACTGGGATTTTCACGCACAACCATTTCTAGGGTTTACAAAGAATGGTGTGAAAAGGGAAAAACATCCAGTATGCGGCAGTCCTGTGGGCGAAAATGCCTTGTTGATGCTAGAGGTCAGAGGAGAATGGGCCGACTGATTCAAGCTGATAGAAGAGCAACTTTGACTGAAATAACCACTCGTTACAACCGAGGTATGCAGCAAAGCATTTGTGAAGCCACAACACGCACAACCTTGAGGCAGATGGGCTACAACAGCAGAAGACCCCACCGGGTACCACTCATCTCCACTACAAATAGGAAAAAGAGGCTACAATTTGCACGAGCTCACCAAAATTGGACAGTTGAAGACTGGAAAAATGTTGCCTGGTCTGATGAGTCTCGATTTCTGTTGAGACATTCAAATGGTAGAGTCAGAATTTGGCGTAAACAGAATGAGAACATGGATCCATCATGCCTTGTTACCACTGTGCAGGCTGGTGGTGGTGGTGTAATGGTGTGGGGGATGTTTTCTTGGCACACTTTAGGCCCCTTAGTGCCAATTGGGCATCGTTTAAATGCCACGGCCTTCCTGAGCATTGTTTCTGACCATGTCCATCCCTTTATGACCACCATGTACCCATCCTCTAATGGCTACTTCCAGCAGGATAATGCACCATGTCACAAAGCTCGAATCATTTCAAATTGGTTTCTTGAACATGACAATGAGTTCACTGTACTAGAATGGCCCCCACAGTCACCAGATCTCAACCCGATAGAACATCTTTGGGATGTGGTGGAACGGGAGCTTCGTGCCCTGGATGTGCATCCCACAAATCTCCATCAACTGCAAGATGCTATCCTATCAATATGGGCCAACATTTCTAAAGAATGCTTTCAGCACCTTGTTGAATCAATGCCACGTAGAATTAAGGCAGTTCTGAAGGCGAAAGGGGGTCAAACACCGTATTAGTATGGTGTTCCTAATAATCCTTTAGGTGAGTGTAAGTCAATAAGCAGGCTAAATGACCATACAGGTGGATATCTAAATGTATAACTTCAACTGTGGAATTGAAACTGGGAATCGATAAGCAGAATCAGAATTGGAATCGATAAAATTGAAATGATTCCCGAACCTAAAACCCACCAACTTTATAATAAACCCAACCATCCAGATTTTGGTTACTTTGGCGAGCATCCCAGTTTTGCCTGGCTGTGATAATGCCACACAGCAGGCCTAACTAACCCCCCCTCAAAAGCAAGTGATATCAGCAGCAAAGTCATAGCATCGTATCCGAATAAAACAGTAATGAAAATGACAAATGGAAAAAAGCAAAAAGTTGTAAGGACTCTGTCCTTCCTGTTACGAGTTCTCATGCTCATTGGACGGAGTTGTGACAGAACCACGTCTTGCGGGTTTATGTTGCATTTTGTGTGGAGACACGTGGCTTTGTTGTCACTTTCACCGCGTGTCATCCTGTCTTGTCTCTCAGCCCCGCCTCCTGTCTCCCGTAATCTTACCTTGAGTGTTAATCCCAGTCACCTGCCCGTCACCTCCCGTATGTAATTATCCTTCATTAGTTTTCCCTCATATAATGCCCCTTTGTTCTCTGTCTGTTGCCGGTTTGTTGTCTAACACGTTGTCTTCGCTTCATCGTGTCTTTGTAGAAGTAAGTCTCAACCTATCCTTGTGTCACTCGTTCCCTCAAGTTTATTCCCCCACGTGGGAAGTGTTTATTTTGTGTTTTTGTATCATTACCTGTTTTCCCTCTCATGGGATTTTGTTTCATGTGTTTTTTTTTGTTTAAATAAAGACCTTTCTGTTGTATCTCTCGTCTTCGATTGGGTTCTGTCATACCGTTCCGTGACAGAACAAACCGGCCAAAGAAGAACCCAGTGGACGAGAGATCAACATTATGCGGTGGCCGTGTGCTTCTAACCGGGAGTGGTGGAGTTCCATTGCCTCCCAATCCCACGCCGGAGATGGGCCATTCCCGGCTCAAGGCCATCGTCCCCTGCAGGACTACGCCCGGGAGCTAGAGGCGAGGAGGGGTACCTTCCCTGAGGTGCTGGTGAGTGCCTATCTGGTGGCCGGGATGGATAATCCTCCACCCCTAGCTGAACGGGAGGAGTTGATTTATCTTCCATTCTCTCGGTTGGTGGATCAGCTGCACTCTCGAGAAGAGCGGCTACATGGCGTCTCTTCCAGCTGCCCCCGGGACTCCTCCCGTTTCAGCCTGGGTACCTTCCCGGAGGACCACGTCCTGGTCACTGGGGCCGTGGGCCTCTCAGTCCCGTCCCTCCCAGCATCCTCAGGTCGGGGCCCTCCCAGCCTCCGTGGAAGGCATGGGAGAAGGGAGTCATGGGACTCCCTATCTGACTCTTCAGGCGCGGAGATGGCTTCCCCACCATCCGCACCCCTGCAGCCAGCCACGTGCTCAGTGGTCCGACCCCGGAAGAAGAGGGGGTTGCTGCTTTTTCCGCCGGCACCTCAGCCAGCATTTCAGCCACCGGTGCAGCCGGGATCCAGTCCGGCCCAGCAGCCGGGATCCAGTCGGCCCAGCAGCCGGCATTCCAGCCAGCGTCCAGTCCGGTGCAGCCGGGGTCCAGTCCTTTGCAGCCGGGATCCAGTCCGGCCCAGCAGCCGGCGAACCAACCAGGGCCCCAGCCGGTTCCACCTGGTTCACGCAAGGCCCGACCGGTCTTATCTGGCCCTCCCAAGACTCCTCCCACTGTCCCACCCTTGTTTAGTGGCCCCAAGTTTTGGCCTCATGTTGTCCCACCCCCCCTCCCTTGTTTGCTATTTTTGATGGCCCACCCCAATCCCATTTTGGCCTCTCTCATGTTCCCCCTAGTCTGCTCTGTGCTTCGTCTCTGGTGTCTGTCTTTGTGCCTCTCTGTTTTGGCCCGCTGAGGTTTCACCCTTGGGACGCCGTGAGGCGTCTCTTGAGGCAGGGGTTCTGTCAGGACTCTGTCCTTCCTGTTACGAGTTCTCATGCTCATTGGACGGAGTCGTGACAGAACCACGTCTTGCGGGTTTATGTTGCGTTTTGTGTGGAGACACGTGGCTTTGTTGTCACTTTCGCCGCGTGTCATCCTGTCTTGTCTCTCAGCCCCGCCTCCTGTCTCCCGTAATCTTACTTTGAGTGTTAATCCCAGTCACCTGCCCATCACCTCCCGTATGTAATTATCCTTCGTTAGTTTTCCCTCATATAATGCCCCCTTTGTTCTCTGTCTGTTGCCAGTTTGTTGTCTAACACGTTGTCTTTGCTTCATCGTGTCTTTGTAGAAGTAAGTCTCAACCTATCCTTGTGTCACTCCTTCCCTCAAGTTTATTTCCCCACGTGGGAAGTGTTTATTTTGTGTTTTTGTATCATTACCTGTTTTCCCCCTCATGGGATTTTGTTTCATGTGTTTTTTTTGTTTAAATAAAGACCTTTCTGTTGTATCTCTCGTCTGCGATTGGGTTCTGTCATACCGTTCCGTGACAAAAGTAATCTTGTGCTCTATATAGTTGCTATAAGGGGGTGTTATAGCTTTGTTTATTTAGACTAACACTGGGTGGTGTACCTCTGGTCTGAGAGGAATTAAATCCTTCATAACAGGATTAATAAAAACCGTGATGGGACATTGCCTCCACTGTGTGTGGTAATGGTTGACAGATATCAGGTTTTCAATAGCTGATGCCAATTCAGACATTTAAAAATCAGAGAGGATAATAGTGCAGATACATACGCTAACAGCCAACATTGGCTTGAGAGTGCTTTCATGATTTTTAAAACCATTTGAACTTAAAGCTTGTGCTTAAATGCTTGAAATGAGTTTAATATTATTTAGTTAAGAAGCCACTAACTCCTCAGCAACATGCCAAGTGCTCAACATACATGAAAATTACTTCAGTACTTCAACATTATTCTTTTGTAATAACAGTAATTTACATAATTCAATTTAATAATAGCTATACATAAAACATTATAGAATAAATGAACAAAATATAAAAATATTTACAATTGACAGGACTGTCAAACGATTTATCGTGATTAATCACATCCAAGTTTGTGTTTACATAATATATGTCTGTGTACTGTGCATATTAAAGGGGTCATATGGGACGAATACGTGTTTTTCTGTGTCTCTTTGGTATGTTAAAAGTTGCCCATGCATGTATTAGACAAAAATTTAAGTTTCGGAACAATGACTACTAAAATACTTCGTATTATTTACGTTTATCTGCTGTAATAGCTGTTTCTGTTCCCGGGCGTGTGTAAGTTAATCAGCAGAACAAGAGAAAGTATAATACACCCGACAAAAAGCGATCGAGAGCCTCGGACGCAGTAAGTTAGTGAATGGACGGAGGAATTCCCCCTAACGTTACCCCTGGAATGCGATCATCACAGCATGGACACGCAATCACAAACGGACGGAGAGGGGCACGTAGATGTAGACTTTCATAATAAATTACTTTTTTGTAATTTACTTTTTTGTAATGTAAAACTAGTGTATGTGAACCTTTGCAGATTGTGACCCTGTTTAAATTACTCTTAAGCTTCAAAAAGGACTAACTATCATGAAACCACCAATGCACTTTTTATGTCATTCGATAGCTTTATGCGAGGAATAAACCAATATAGCATAATTAAGAAACTCTGACCTCCGCTGGTGCTGTCTGTCAATCTCCAGTCAGCATGCGTGTGTACGGTGACGGTCAGGACGCTACTCTTTCCAAGATGTTCCAATGTTTTCATTATTCTTCATAATGACAAGATGATAGTCTATGGTTTTGTTTAAAATGTATTTTGCTAGAGACTGTGAGTTAACATTACTCGCTGAGTATAGCTTAGCTTATTAGAAGCACTGGAAGCGGTCTGAATATGTTGCGTCTTCATACGAAATAACTCTTTTTAAACCTCTGATTTAACTGTAAACTGTTGGATTGATGCAACGCACTATGTGTTAAACATGTAACATATCATCTCTTCTCATTGTGTTCTAACTATTATTTACTTTGGGAAGCAAAATGATCCCCGGGACTTCAGAAGGAGTAGGTGCTTTAAGCTCATCATTGTGCGTCCGGGATGAGCATAACTGTAAATAACGAAGCGAATGCATTAAGCGCATCATTCTGAGTTCAGGGTGCGCGGGCTCGCTTTAACGCCACTCTGCATTAGAGTCTTTTATACGGTGATAGTTTTGTACAATAAACAGAGACAGATAGTAGTATTTTACTTTTACTCAATTACATTATGAGACTGAAAATAGAGTCGGATATTACTTGGAGGAAAAAAATACAGAGCATACTGTATATCATGCTCTAGTATTTCATATACACATTTTTTTAATGTTTTTACATTTACATTTAGTCATTTAGCAGACGCTTTTATCCAAAGCGACCTACAGATGAGGGAAACAATGGAAGCAATTGGAACAACATATGACAACAAAAAGCATAAGTGCAATAAAACATTTTTTTACCTTTAATACAGTACTTAAGTACATAAAAAATCAGTATTTTTTTACTTTTAAAATTAAAACTACTTAATTAAAAGAAGATGGTGATTTTAATGTAAACACGGATTAAAATGTTAAAACAACAATATTTATTTATAAAATGTAGTGGAGTAAAAAGTATGATTTGCTTTATAATGTAAGAAAATACTAGAACTTATTGTTTATTTGCAAAGTTTGCCAAAGGATTAATAAAGTAATCCAAAAAATCTTCATTAGATAAAAAATAATCGTTAGATTAGTCGACAGTTAAAATAATTGTTAGTTGCAGCCCTAAACCACACCCCCACAAATCTAAGTCAGTTTGTGGTATGATTTGACAAAGGCCGCCCAAATGTATACGCAAGTAAGGTGGGCTTTGGAAGCTGATGTTCCAAATATAGTTAGAGGCGTTACATTTCCGTCACACGCTTGCAGTATTCGACCAATCACTACGCACTGGTTAACTGGCCAATCATAGCACACCTCGCTTTTCAGAGTGATGAGCTTTGTAAAAAATCCACGCGTTTCAGAGAGGCGGGGCAAAGAGGAGATACAAACACGCACGGTATGTGGAGAGAGGAGATCTGGCCCTCCCGGCTGAGCCTGGTTTCTCCCGAGGTTTTTTTTTCTCCATTATTCAGCATTGGAGTTTGGGTTCCTCGCCACAGCAGAGCAGTGCAGTGTTGGCTTGCTCACCAGGAGACTGCATTTATTTATTTATTTATTCATTTATTTATTAGATATTATTTATTATAATGATCTTGCTTGGTCTATAAACACCATGCACTGTGCTGTGTTTTACCTTTCTGTGTTTTTCTTATTTGCTCCTGTAAAGCTGCTTTGGAACAATGCACATTGTGAAAAGCGCTATATAAATAAAATTGAATTGAATTGAAAAATACAGCAATTTAAACCTTAAATCCTTTATACACATTGCATTACATATAAAACTGGAGGCGGCCGTCTCCGTCAAAAGTCGTGCCACCTCAGACACTCGCCAAAATTATGTCGGGTGTCTTCACAAGAAATGCTGCGTGCATTTAACAGACTCATTTGCAACTGCAGTTGCGGCATTACGCCACAGTGCAGGCACTGTTTCGTTATCAGCACACTGAGGCACTAAAAAAGAGTTGCAGAACAAGAGCTAGCTGTGTTTCACGGCTGTATGTTTTGCATCCAAGTACGTTTAATTTCTTGAAATTAACATGACATACATCATAGTAATGTCTTTAGCTGTGCAGTTGGATCGTTGAATCAGCGTATACTGTACACAGCGAGTTCGCCAGTATGAACACACATTGCGTTCAGAATGACTTGCACACGAATGACTCATTTGAACCGATTCATTTAAACTATTGAACTTTTCAGTCACTAGCGAATATAAGAGATCATTGAATCATTTAAAGTGAACCACAGAGAATGCAAGATGTGAATGAGCTTTGCTCATTTAGTAAGACTGGTTAATTCAGTTGGCTATTGTGGGGTGAAAAGTAATTTTTTTGAAAATAATAAAAAGCTTTATTTGATTAAAAAAAATGTCTGTTTGGTTGAATAAAAGTCATGTTTTATATAACTTAATAATTGTCATTTTCATCAAATTTTATTAGAACTTTTAATTTCTCAAAGTCACTTTAGTTAAGCCACTTAAAGGTACGGTAGGCCTTTAATTTTTTATTTATAAACACACAACACATATACCTATACATATTTAGGAAATATTTACACGTATTTCTTTATATTTACCATTAATTTAAATTATATAATTTTTTTTATTAAATATGCATGTACTGTATGTGTTTATAAATACTAAATGAATATGTACAGTACACAGCAGTATTATTTAAACACAAAAACATTTATTCTAGATGCAATTAACCTCGATTAATCGTTTAACAGCCCTATTTACAATAGTTAATAGTAAAGCCAAACACAGAAAAGGTGAAATTATTGGTCTGTTAGGGTGTGGCTGAGAGCATGAGATCCTCCACTGCTCCCTTCCCAAAATTATCAGACAGAACGAAATAAAAAACCTCTTTTATAAAGCAAGCTTTAATAATCCCAAAACATTGGTTTGTTTTCATCTGAGATGTAGGCGAAACGCACAACTTATTTATTCAACATAAACTGGTTCTGTAGTTCAAGCAGGCATCTATTATTCATGTTTCAACTGAAGAAAATACACCTATTCTAACATTTCAGAAAAAGTTAGATAGAATGGTTCTTAATATAAAAGAACAATAGCAACTTACTGAAAAAAATATCCAAACATTAAAGCCCAGTTGATTGAGAAGAGAAGCTGAGGGAAACTTCTAAAGTTATGATTCATATTATATACGCCATTTTGCTCAAGGTCTTATTGCCTAACCCAAGTCCTGATCTGAATCTTTACTGGACAGAATGCACTGGTCCCAGATCAGCAACAATAGCTCATATAGCTAGCCTCAAGGCTTCAAAATGATTGACAGGCCAGCGTGAACTATGCCAATTTCATTTGAATAATTAAATAGTTAAATCTTATTTCATGCACCCACAAGATCACATATTGCTTCGCATATGAGATGTGAGAGAAAGCCTCAAGCACTGGCACATATTTGTAGTGTGGATTTCACACCATCATTTTGACTGGATTTGGTGGTCCGGCTCCACAAATAGACAGCTATATTTTATAAAACTAAAGTCCACTCAAATCACAAAAACTCTAAATTGGAGGTCTGTCTCGGCTTCTTGGAATCAGCAGTTAAGCTTCGCTCTGACAAAGAGTTAAATAACACAGCTTTTTTTGTAAAAGCTCCTGAAAGTCTTGGTAGTTTTTATAGCAATTGTCTAAATGGAAGACTCTAACAAATGCTCAATGAAAGATGAGCTAAAGCCTAATTTTCCTAAAAAAGTACAAAACAGCACTGAAGAAAAAAGGATAAGAGACAAACATCCATCAAATTGTGTGGAACAGAAAATAATGGGTTTAATCATGAAGAAATGTCATGTATTATGATTCATTTGTCTGGAACTCCTACGATTACCGAGACATAATAGTGTAATGTCCCACCAGGACCATAGACGTCTTGCCTGAATCACATCCTCTCAAGCCACACACTTAGAGCCTTCGGATTGGACGTCAATCCTTTAAAGGTCGTGTCTTGACCAGTCGTTCTCTTTGTTCTCTGACATGAATAAAGCCTTTTCAGATTTTATCAAACAGGGCTTGTTCAATTGCTCACAGCAGTGACTGGACCCAGGGAGCAGAGGGCTGCCGTGGGCTAGAGGCCATGCTGTAGGACGAAGGGCTGGAAATGCAATCGTACAGACAGCTTCACACCGTTTCCCCTCCATGAGCTAATGAATAGAGCCCTCAGAAATCACTGCAGACTGAAACAAAATGGACAATGAGGAGTGGGAGGAAAACCAAGAAAACAAAGAGACTTATAATGCCAGAAGCATTTTGGGGAAAGACATGCCATCTAGTGATTGACCAAAATATTAGTCCGATTAATCCCATATTTGGCCATTTTGAGATTTTCATCGTTTTGCCTTGCGTGTCAAAAATGATGACACTGTCAATAGATAACGCAAGTTTCTGTTTTCATTTAACTGACTGCTTTTATTAAGTTGCATTAAATCAGGGCTCGAAATTAACATTTGTCCGGGACAAGTGAATGTTATGTATGGGCAAGTGAGAGAGAATTTTACTTCCCCGACCGGACAAGTAACTTGAAAAAAAAAACACTCAGGTCTGTACAGTGCGACATATATGTAGAATAAGTCAGAATAAGTCATATAAGTCATATAATCAGAATAAGTGCATTAGACAGAGCTTTGTGTGAGGTGGGTTTGTCGTTGTGCTTGTTTGTGTGTTGTACTTTTATTTAAATATGTCATCTGGCTGTTCTGCGTGTCTCAGTGAATGAGGTGCACAGTTTAAGGTACTACACGAGTGATAGTCGAGGATTTGTCTGCGTCTGCACTGTACAAGGAAATAAACACAAACTTAAAGGAACAATACAGGGTTTTTAGGAGGATCTATTGACAGAAATGCAATATAATATACAAAACTATTTCTTCAGAGGTGTATAAAGACCTTACATAATGAACTGTTATGTTTCTAATACCTTAGAATAAGCTGTTTATATCTACATACAGAGCGGGCCTACATACATTGACTTCGCCGCCATGTTTTGAACAGCAGCCCTAAACGGACAAACAACTCTACCACGCGCGTTTCCCCTCTCCCTCTCTCCTGCGGTATAGTGGTGAAACGGATCGCGGATGATCTGTAATCCGTACGGATCGTACTCTATGGTTCGCATGTGACCCGCGGATTAAATGTAAGTTTATTCATCATTGAGTAAGAGAGTAAAACGCGCTCTCTCTACAGTTTTAGCGCCAACGCGCTCTCGCTCTCCAGTATCTGGACGAGTACAATATTAAAATGGTTCCAGATAAACAATGACGCTCAAAACTGCTTCGTCACACAGCTAATATTAGAACAACAACAACAACAACATATCTTGGTTCTAACAAACAGAAAAACCAATGTTACTCACATACTTATCCGAATCAAAGCAAGCTCCTCGGGGGTGATTTTAAGACGATCTTTCTCTCCAACGTCTCTCTGCTGGAAAGTATCTCCATAGATATCTATGAGTATCTCTGCTAAAAGCCTTAGTACCGTAGGTCCTAACGCGTCTCTGCTGGAAAGACTGTATAATATTAACACAGGTCCTAGCTCCTGCCTGACTTTTATCCTTCTTTTTAAACTTAAAATCCACAGACCTTTTATTTTATGTAATAAATATGTCATAGCTCTTTCTACAGTCTTTCTAATGCCCGCATGATCTCTTCCCTGCGTCAACATCTTTTTGTACTATGGTGGCCACCGTCGTGTTTGGACTGACGATTCGTTGCAAATCTATAATACAACGCTAGTGGCCACTGTAAATCAAAAACTGCGCCTTTAATCTCCAGAGTTGTTCTGAGAGTTTATTTCACAAGCATTTTACTGTTTGAGTGAAGCTATCACCAAACCTCAAGCGTCTTCCCGACGACACGTCAAAATAAAAGTCCCGTTAACTTGAACACTAAGATAAAAGTATACTGTAGTGTACCACAGTATTTGCTCTAGAAAATTGCAGTGCCTTTGTAGTAAATTGATTACCTTTATTAAACACTGTAGTATACTTTGTATAAGTTCAAAACACTATAGTGTCTAGGAATTTTACTGCAGTTACTCCTAGATACTATACTATAGTATACTACAGTGATTTATGTGGACAAATAAACCACTATTGTGTACTAGTAAAAAAATATAACATAAAAAGTATATAATATAAATAATATAAAAAGAGTATAACCAAATTCAGGCGGCCACAGCGGAAACTAGGTAAATCGCTTAAAAGCAAACTTGACTAATCAGAATCCGAATTAAATATAATTTTTTTTACATTTTGTTAAATAATTTTTGTACTTGGACAAGTGAATGACAAATTTACTTGTCCGAAGGACAACCACATGACAATGGTTAATGTCAAGCCCGGATTAAATGAATCTGCATTATTTCAATCTTTGGCCACATTTCTCCCTAGATAACGTTTTCGGCATCAGGAATAAAATAACCCATATTTGCCCTCCACTAATGCCAGCCTCACCAGTCAAGGCAAGGAGGACTAAAATAAAACATGGTGCACTAGATTAAACAGTGTACAAATTGTGTACTTTGGTTGCTTTTCAAATGACATCCCCCCCACTTACAGGTTCTACATCACTGTTTATGGAAATACTTGGTTTACTCGGTCTCACACAGTTTACTGTTTACATCTTTTCAGGGGCAACAATGAAGATAAAAAAGCACAGGTTCAAAAACTAACAGCAGGAACAGAAGTGTTCCTGGGTATAATGGCTCACGTTTTCCAGCACAAAGCACCTGCTTCTCAGTCAGTGTTCCCACAGAGCCCGGAAGAAGAACGGAAACTTTCCACACTCTATCTCTGTAACCTGGTATGCCATGCATGCTGTTCCCACTCAGTTCCTAAGAAACAGCCAGACATGCCAAGACTGCATCTTACATGTGCACCTTACTATATGCACTTAAAGTAGAGATGCACCGATGCAAAATTTCTCCTACGATAATGATAGCCATTATTCAGAGTGATATCTGCCGATACCCATTTGGAAGATTTAATGACTATTTCTTAACTTTCTGAATGTTATTAATTCACATGACTATAAATCTTGAAGCAAACTGGTGATGTTTCTTAAAATTTTCTATATACAGAGCACACATCTATTGCTTTTTCGATACCGATTATTGGTGTGCATCTCTCTAGGTAAAATTGTGTATTTAAAACAAATAGAACTACAACAGCAAGAGAACGTGTGAGCCCTGGACACAAATCTTGAAGATTTACAAAAAAACACAGATCAGACAGAAAGATCAGACATAATCCCAGTCCTGCAAAAACAATCCCCATTGCTAGTACTTGACTATTTTAATTTCCTAACATGATTTTATATTCTTTGGACCTTTAATAATAATAATGTCATCATTCTAAAATTTTACAGCATAATTACAACTGTGAAATGATATTCAGATTAAGAAAATAATCTTTTCACTTGACATATTCCTCTTCATTTACTTATGTGTTTATTGAGATTTTACCAAGCAGAATAGGCTGCTGGAAGACTGCAGCATTCTTGACTTGTAAGTCTTAAAACGATGTATCAAACCATCAGACTTTATGGTCAGGTTTAAGGATATACATGAAGCTTCAACCTGTGTTCCTCCTTGAACATCTGTGGTGTCTATTTAATAAAAAACAGACCATTTTTGGTAAAATATTGCCCTGACTTTAACAGTGTACACCAGCCAGCACTAGACTCAACCAGGAGACACATGGTCACTGTAACAAAGGAATTTTAACAGTTTTCTTCTTTAACATATCTCTGTTTCCTACCCACGATCTTCAAAAACTCAATGCTGATGGAGCATGACTGGCCAAAGTTGCGGAAGAATGGGGACAATTTAATTTTCCACCAAGGAATTAGTCATTAAAACATAAAACAGACCAAATAGTTTTGTTAAAGAGGAGTATGGTTCCTTGGATCCATGTAAACCAGGCCATGACAGTCTACAGTACACTGATCTCGGCTTCATGACCTCCTAAAATGGTCCCTGGAAACAGGAGCCATTAAATCATTAAAGGTGCTTTCACAGGCTCATAGGAAGACACTGAGTTGACATAATATAAGCTCCCAGAAGTCTCCAGATCAATTTCCATGCTGTCACTCAGGCATATTGGATAAGCATCATATGCTCTTGTTTTTGTGTGTATAATCAAGGTACTGAAAAAATATATTTTTTAATCGGAGGGATGTATTGACCTTAAAAAACAATGTATGTCTTAATCTGTGAAAAGTTCCTAATATAAAAAAATGTACGTTAAAAATCATCTTCAATCATGTTTTTTAAAGTTATTTTAAAACATTAGTTAATATTTGTGTAAGAAGGGCCAACTCTCAAACCATATCATTTAGACTCTGTCTACACTAGTGCTTTTTCACCACTACTACACTGGTATACGTCATCATACGTCGTTGCTAGCTCTTAACGTTACGTCAGAGAACATGCGCCGATGCACCGGGTATATGACATAAAAATATATTTTCTAATATCGTGCAATCAGTGCTGTCCGCTAGCAAACTTTTTTGCAAACGTTAAAAGAACACCACCTTAAATACAAACACAAGATTGAATGTAACATACATAAAATGAAAAATTGTCATAAAAATACTTAATGGAAAAAATTACTTACATGTTGGAAATTTCTCTTAGCCCTTCGTTTGAAGTGAGGTCCCGAAAAATCTTCGTTTGAAGGGCTATCTGGCCCTTCCCCTTACCCCTACCCCTCCAACCAAAAGAGAATTGAGACTCCCCTACCCCTTCACGTGAACGCGCCAAACGGAGGGGTAGGGGAAAGTGTAGGGGTAAGGGGTAGAATTGGGATAGGGCCAGAATTGGTATTGGGCCTTAGTCTACCAAAACAAGAAACAAGTCACAAACACCAAGTACACAAGGTTGATACAGGGTGAAACATTCTCACAATGACTCCACACTTGAAGTCACTAAACTACAGCAGAAGAACTGAAAAATCCCAACATTTTGCTCTAAATTCTGTCATATGCATAAGCCCCAGCAGCAGTCACATTAACTTCCTAAACCGATCCTTTTTCATCTCAGGCTGCACAACTGCACAAAAAAAACGCCTTGTGACTCAGCTACAAAAACGTTTCTCCTAAATACACCATGTGTGTGAAACCCATGTCTGATAACAGTCTTTAAGGAACACTGTAGACTTATACACCGTCTGGAGGTAACAGTACTGTGGGTTGCGGTCAAACCATTATGAGCTCATATTAAGTCTGTGCAATGGTCAGTGTTTTCATTTCCACACCGCTGCTCGATACAACAGCAAAAAAGCCTTTTAGCATTACTGTAGATGGTTATTGACCAAATCTGAGTTAAAAAAAAAAGAGATTAAACACATATTTAATTCAGTGGCCACAAACAAAACATTTAGGGAAGGCAGACAAGACTTGGTTACAACATATACTGTTAGAGAACAATTTAAATTGATTTTTATTTTTAAACCTAAGGATTACTATACAGTATTCTATGTTTTGTAAAGACTACTTTAATCAGAAAGTCAGGAATTATTTCAAAAGGGATCTGTATTAAAACACTTTAAAAAAAAAGATTTTTAATAGCCATACAACTGAGGGACTTGACTTCTACAATCTTACAGTACAATACACCCACTGCATCCATCCCAGTAGTTTGTTGTAACAGAAAATCTCAACCCAATTAGCTCCAGTCTAGTGCGTCTGTATCCACTCTGCTTCCAGCACATGATCAGTGGGCTGTCTGGAGTTTTTTACAGTCTGATTCATTCATCACGGATTTACAATGAATCTCCAACCTGAGCCCCAGGTAAGTGATCTGCAGAAACATCCATCACACCCTCTCTGCCTTCTGCGGTGCTCTGAGCACATGACTGGAGAGTCGGTACAGAAAGTGATGTGGTGTGTCGTGTTGACGGCTGCACTTGCTGGGAACAGCAGGAAGGGCTGATTCACTGAGAACAAGGGCTGGCACATTATTTTTCAGATGAAAGTGTAATAGTTCACTATGACCTGCGTACCCTTCACTTCAGAATGTTATCTGATCCAGGGTAGATTGTAGGGACACTTTTCAAGTGTTAGTTTGAAACACACCGAAATGTCAAGTGTGAAATCATATTTTTAAGGTTTATCTGACACAAATTTGTAAACCCAAATACTGCAAGCGAGATGCAACCATTACATCACTCCAGTTTGAAACAGCAATGCTGTCTAGTCCAGAAATCCAAATGAAATCCAAATTATTTTTCACAAATTCAATATTTTCCCAAAATACATTTTCATGCATCTTACAATACAATAGTAACATATTTGTCCACATGAAAAAAGATAATATAGTATTTAATATAGTAAACTGTAGTAAAATTCCAGGGCACGATTTAAACTATACGATAGTAAATAAAGTAACAAAGTGTACTACTACTAAATAAAATAAAGTACGCTACAGTATGTACTACTTTAACAGCATGTACTACAATTTACAGTAGTGAATACTACAGAATAGTATACAAGTATACTACAACATTTTTTGTGTGGTTGTGTCTTAATTGTTAACTGGACTTTTATTCTGGCAGGTCGTTGAGCTTTAGTGTGTCTGACAAAAGCTTTTCTCAGATGAAACCGTAAAATGCTCATAAAGTGAAGAAACAATCTATTTAGATACTTTGGTATTATATATGCACAGTTAATTTCACTGCGGATCCCACACTAAAAGTAGAATGCTTGCTTCTTTTAAAAATTATTTTGTGACATTTTACAAATTATTTTTGAGAGTCATAAAATACTAATGAGTAAGATACTGTATTTCAGGGCCTGTAGGATTCATCAGCTTGAAAACCTCTGGTCTGATCAGTAGTATGGGCCGGAAGTCATTCTCCAAAATCGTCACAATCATAGCAGAATGTAGGATATATGTATACAGATTGAAATTGTATATGCTGAATCGGATACAAAAGGTGCATAAATCTGATATGCTGTACTAAGAGAGTGCATCCAAAGCTAGATGTGAAGGAGAAGTGAGATGTAGCACACAGTGGAAAAGGATGTGGTCTTGTTCTGAAGTAAACTTTATGAGCCATCACTTGAGAAGTGACACCATGCTATCAGTAAGCAGTGTCTTGACCTCTGCTATAAATACTAGTCACCTAACCTCACCACAACTTTGCCTCACATTCCTCACTTCATTTTTAGCACAAACATACAAAGGCACACAAAACACATCATAAAGAACAGCCACATTATGACTGCCAACAGCACTTTGCAGCTTTTCAAACGTATTGTATTTTCAACCATACCTGAAAAGCCAGAAACATACATCTTTTGAAGAATGACCAATTTCCATTTCTTTATTTCATTTTTCAAGAACTTTTCCCACTCTCTCTGACTCTCTTCCTTTGGTATGTTAAAGTTTGATATCATTTTGATACATTTAGAAGATATTAAAGGGATACTTTACCCAATAGCAAAAATTCTGTCATCATTTATTAGGCATGTAACAATATTAAAATCTCACGGTAGGATAATACCTCAGTATAAATGTTGCAGTACAGTATTTATTGCGGTATTTAAAAAAGCCAAATGAAGGCTTGGAAACGTCCCATAAGTGTTTATTAAACAATTATTTAAAATTACAATGATGTACAAATTAACCATGTCATATCCTGTCCTCTTTTATTTATCCTCTAATCATAACTGTTGCTTAGAGGTATGAGGTATAGTATGAGATGGGTCAAATGATCTAAAACTCCATTTTCTAAAATTAAATAATAGCTCTAAGCTGGACCTTGAAAAAGGTAATATCGATTATTTTTTCTAACATTCTCTATGTTAGGCCCGGAAGACCTATCATTTCATGTGACCACGATGATATTGAGACAATTTTGCTATTGTGATACCACGAAATGGTTAATATTGTTGCATACCTATCATTTATTCACCCTCATGTCATTCCAAATGTCATCTCAGTGGTTCTCTGTTCATACAATGGAAGTCAATGGGGGCCATCATTCTTCAAAATATCTTTTGTGTTCCCCACAAAAAAGTCATACAGGTTTGGAATGACATGAGGGTGTGTACATGATCAATACATTTTCATTTTTAGGTGAAGCGTGTCTTTAATTGTGATAATCATTATATTGATGGCAAGCTTACAATGGCAAATAGAAATCAGAAAGAACTAATAGGTTCACTCTCATTTCTTCCAAAAAGGCCTCCAAGCAGCCGATTTAGGATGAGACTATTAGCGGTTTAATCCTGTTTGTGGGTAATCAGTCAGCCTTTAGCATCCATCAGCACTATTTGCTGCATGGGGACTATCTGCTGTTTTGTGCACTGCAGCATTCCTAAGAAGCTGTTTAATTGTGTCTTAACCATGCAAACAATATTGTGTCTAGACAGAGCTGCTTTATGAATCCACTGACTAAAATATATTTTTGAGCCCATGTACTGTTTGTTATCTTTCTGCAGAACTGGGTATCAGAACATCATACTGTACATATAAATATAGAAGAGAATCAGTATCAGCCATATCTCAATTGACATTACAGTTACATGAAGGTGGTTCTAAAGAATGGACTTTGCTTGGTGACAACCCATTCATAAAACAACCATGCCCTCTGGCTACACGACACCAATTTTACATAATTCTTTCGTAAATTAAGTCAATTCTCTCATCTGGTGTTATGACTTATACCGGAGTAGGTGATTGACATTTAAGTTAATGGCAAGTGAGGCTTTTGTAATTGGCTCCATATTTTCTGGAAAAAAAAACATTTCCATTATAGGAAAGAAGTAAAGGAGAGGGCTGACCGGAGATTTGGGAACATCTAGGCAAAGCAGGAAGTGTGGATTACCTGCATTAATGTTTTCAATAAGAGAGTGTGGACGTGTCCATGTGTTACTGGAAAAATGAGAGGTGTGCCTCAAACGAAATGAGCCCATTTACCCAGAAAGATAAATAGAGGGAGAATACTTAAGTCTTTTCATCTATCTATATTTAGACAGTTTGATTTTCTCCAATTGAATTTATGACACAGATGAGCTTCTGTAATATTCTGCTGTCTGGAGCTAGCAATAAATCTTGACAAATTAACACAAATGTCTTGCTCTTATCTGAGGATGGTACAAATCTAACATTAGATCCAAATGCGACAGCAGTGTCCTAATGAAACGCATGCAAACTTATCTCATTTACCCTCATTTTTCTGGGTTAGTATTTGTGTATTTTTGTAACCATTTTTCATTTATTTGAATCACATTTATGTAATAACATAATTAAAAACCCATAACAAATTTATTTGCACTTTATCGGCTGGCTTTAAGACTATTAACTGTCAAAAACCATAAAATAGCAGACAGATTGAAATGGTAATGGACTGTCACTTATGGCTTCACATAAACATCTTCTGATGGTGATTTTTGGCTGTGCGCCTAATACGAGTCTGTCATTATTAAGAGTGCCAACAGAACTGATATGAAAAGAAACTAAAAGGAAATTTTCATTTACTCCCTGTGAAGGTTTGGTATTTATGTAGCTTAACACATTGCATTGTGTGAGTGTACATAAAAATAAAATACAGTTTTCAAACTATGATAAACCTAAATGTTGATTTTGAGGATTTTTTACGCACGTCATGGAAATACACCAAATGAAGCCCACAAGAGTAATAAAAGTTGCATTCATTCACACATGCATACACACGTTCTATACAGGATACATACAGGAAAACAGGGTGATGTTTGTAAATGTGGGTCATAGGCGTTTGATTCAGTTCACTGTCTGGGCATCTGTCTGGCCAGCTGTGGTGAAGGAGGGGGGCACAAAGGTACACAGAGATGTGTCACGCCCGGCCAATCGCAAGCATCATGCTTTATGATCACACACTGCTATGTCCCATTAGATGCCTCCGGGGAAAAATAGGGCAAAGATATGAAAATGTACTGTAGAACACTAGTCATTTTTATTAATCTGGTATTAAACGCCACAAAGTAACAAAACAATAGCTTAATTTTAACACAACAAGCCATTAACTATTAAACAATGTCAATGACTCCTTAAGAGTCGCAAAGGAAGACAACATATTACACTGGACGGCATGCTTGAGTGGGTGTAAATCAAACAGTGACAAGCATCCATATAAGGTGCATGACCAACCCACATGTACACATGTTATTTTGAAAACACATGACCAACATGAAATCCAGGGGGAGATGACAAACAGGTCATGTTCAGTGGCTAAATGTGTCACCTAAGAATGCAATTAAGCATCGCACAGCATGACAGAAAGACTCGTGTTGAGTTCAGTTCTGTTTTCTTGTGCTCTCTGGCCCACATTTCACTCGAGTTATATTAACAGAGGTTCACGTTCCATTTTTCCAACACACACACACACACACACACACACACACACACACGCACACACACACACACACGCACACACACACACACACACACACACACACACACACACACACACACACACACACACAGTCACATTCTCTGCTCAGTACAGACGCTCCAAGGATTTCACTCACAGATGGTGGTCCCACCACACTTCTACACCCCCACCCCTTTTCCCCATTGGCCTCTTATGCTTTTCTAACACTGACATGAAGTGTCATAATGTACAATGTGCCAATGTAATCATCTTCACTTTCATGATGTTTATATTAGCGCTGTCAAACGATTAATCGTGATTAAATCGCATCCAGAATAAAAGTTTGTGTTTACATAGTATTTGTCTGTGCACATTATTTTTTTATTTATAAACACATACACATACATGTATACATATTTAGGAAATATTTACGTATTTATATGTATTTATTTATATTTACCAATAATTTAAATTATATATGTTTATAAATCTGTATATTTTTCTTAAATATATGCATGTATGTGTGTGTGTGCTATTATACAAAATTAATATGTACACTGCACAGAGATATATTATGTAAATACAAACTTTTATTCTGGATGCGATTAATCGCGATTAATCGTTTGACAGCCCTAGTTTATATATAGATACAGTTTAGACACACTACAGGAAGCCTTGGTAGAGGCTAAAGTCTTTCCTCTCTGTCTACTTTATGTCTTTGACACATGTATAAAAGCCTCACACAAGCACTCCTTCACTATTTCCTTCTTTGGTCCTGCTCATGTCTGGCTGCAGGTGAGATGTATACAGTAGGATGAAGAAGTCTTGTGCAGAGTCTTTGAATGCCTGAGCTGATGCACAGCAGGGCTTATTTTATTTATTTGTTATACTGTATGGGAACATAATTTTGCATCTTATTTACATTAATTGCAATATTTGTTTGTTTTTGTAGCATACTGTATGTTCTTATATTACAGGTGAATTATGTCCAAGGATTTGTATACATTAAGTGCTTGTGTGACTGTGCATGAGTCGTCTTTCTGAGTGTTGCCTTCTTGATCTCTCATGTAGCTTTAGTAGAACCAACTTCTCCTTTCCTATTTACAGAAACAGCTAAGTCAATTGTTTTTAAGGTACGCTCTGTAATCACTGAAGAGTACTGTGTGAACCCCAGGAGCTAATTTGGTGTTTGTAGGCATCTGGGTTGAATAACTATAAAAGTAAATGGGAACACAGGGCTAAATGCCTTTGCTGTTGCAGTATCGCTAATAGCCTGCCAGTTGCGGCAATTCCGGATTGGCACTTTTAAAATGTCAGAAGGCATCTCCATCAGAGGGAAACTAGGCTTGTTGGCATAAGAAGTGAGACTGGCATTAACCACACAGGGCCAAGCACCTCTAACATCATCATTTTGGAAGCGAACTATCAAACAGAAGTGACACCAGAATCTTACTACAGGTCTGAACTGGTTTTGCTACAATGACTTTCCGATGAAATAATACAACATTCCAATTTTATGGATTTGAATGCTGGTTGTGGCGACAGACACAAACAGAAAAAAACATTCAACAACAGCACAGTTTTTCCCACAGCAGGCCTGGATAGGTCACATTTAAGAAAAATAAATTGAAAAACGATGTGGAGAAGACCACACACTAAAACCACTTCGATTGTATCAAACAACAATGACTTTCAGCCTATAATTTTTTTTATAGAAAAAGCGCAGCTGTCATTGCAAATCAATTATATGGACATTTTCTTGATTTTCTTAATCGTTTTTTGCCAAACAGCACACCACATCACCCTTAGATACCAAAAGTCTGTGTACCATGTTGGCTACATATAATCATAGTGTGCGTCAACATTATATCAGGGCATTTTTTATATAATGGCTTCAGGGTTCATGGTAAATATTTGAGGTTAAAAATGTCACTATAATATCAGAAAGCGGAGCCAAGGAGACACCACTGGTGTAATTTGGCTTTTGAAAGCTGACTGAGCTGGGACCAGTTTCGTGGTTTCTCTTACAATGGTGGAAATAACATTGGGATGAGGATGTTGGTTTAGAGTCAGTGTGAGAGGCACTAAAACGAGCTCTAGGTCAATAAGCATTCCCAAAACTCTCTGGGGCAGCCAGGAATGTGAAAACTACCAATTTCCACAGGATCAGTCTTCCACAAGCAAATCAGGCTAGCAGTTTCCTTTTATTTTGTTTCAGCTTGACTGACTTGAAGCCGCCTTTGGTCTTATAGCTCAGGAAGTGGCTTGAGGTTTGGAGCAAAACCAGAGCGGCCTCTAAAGCTACAGTGTACAAGCATCACAATGTGCTGTGTGCTGACCATTCTACAAAACAAATTTACAAGAAACATGATACACATTTCTGATGTTACATGAAATAAAGAAAGAAAAAAAAAAAGTGTATACTTAACTAAAGTGATGACATTTGTGATCCCTGGACCACAACCAGTCATAAGGGTCAATTTTTTGAAATTGAGATTTATACATCATCTGAAAGCATTGATGTATCCGCAGGTCCTTGACAATAAAGCAGACTTTGACTTTGACAGTATTTGGCCGATATACAACTATTTGAAATTCTGGAATCTGAGGGTGCAAAAAGAAAAATGGCCTTTAAAGTTGTCCATCAGAGGCTTACCGCTGTAATGACGTTGTGAAGAGTAGATGAACCCCAAATCAGAAATTCTAAGCTTTACATAGATACCATCTTGAGTGGGTAATTCCCAATGAGCGGCAGCAGCAAGTGATGTTTTAGCCTTGTTTCCAGACATTTTTGTTAGCAATTTTGCTGCATCCGCTCACAAAAATAAAGTTTGGATATATTCACAGTAGGAAATTTACAAAAAAAATTCATGGAACACGATCTTTATTAAATATCCTAATGATTTTTGGCCTAAAAGACAAATAGATCATTTTGACCCATACACTGTATAGTTGGCTATTTCTACAAATACCAGTCATAAGTGCTACTTATGACTGGTTTTGTGGTCCAAGGTCACATTTAGTCTGTGCATAATAAAAGCATTTCCTTTTTTTTGAATAAAATATATTAAAATACTGCCACAATTACTCAAAAGTAGCTTTTTTTCAAATTTTAAATTCAAGTCAGTTGATCTAGACAGCAAAATTCCTGCATATGATGGCAGGCAATCTTTTAGATGAAAAGCTTCAACTAGACACATTTCCTTTGTCAAGTTGTAACATCTAACCTATAGCATAAAATAAATACCTACAGCACCCTGGGCTAATGACCTGTCACTCTTCTGCAGTACCGTTGATTGATACCGTGACCTGTGATTAACCGTGCCAATGTACTACCCAGCATGACCTCATTAATCACTATAAACAGTGAGCAACTGACACAATAGGCCCTTTTCACAATGACGTCACTTAACTTCCGCCTTTTCGCAAAGCAGTGTATCATAACATCCGTCTTGCAACAAACAAGAAGAAGAAGAACTTCCGTTTTGCCTTCGCGCTAGAATTTAACAACAGTGAAAAAAAAACTGACAGAACACGTGGTCAAGTACTTATCCTAGCACCTTTGCTAACACAAAAAGAAACCAAAACACTTACCTTCATAGTCAAACAGGTACTGTTCAATGAAGAATTTGTATCCTTTCTCTAGCTTTGATCTTGTGGTTAGCGAAAATTTGTCTGCAAGACGTTTGTGACAAGCAGAGCGGGACGAGGGCCATGAGGAAACTGCGCGAGGCCGGTGACGCGAGTGATAACACGCTAGCGGAAGTAACTTCTTGAGTTTTACTGGCAGTTGGCAAACCAGCTTATAGGAGCATTACCACCACCTTATGAACTGGAGTGCTAGCGGAAGTAACGATACACTGCTTCGCGGAAGAATGGAAGATGCGTGACGTCATGTGAAAAGGGCATATAGCACATAGCTAACAGCAAAGAGTTTTAATGTCAATGATCACCATGTGGGGGAAAAACAGAAGATCATATCATGTTTTTGTTTCACTGATGGTCCTAACTTTGTAACATACAGTGAGGGAAATAATTATTTGATCCCCTGCTGATTTTGTAAGTTTGCCTGCTTACAAAGAAATGAAGGGTCTATCATTTTTATGGTAGGTTTATTTTAACTGATAGAGACAGAATATAAAAAAATCAGGGGAAAAATGTTATATAAAGGTTATAAATTGATTTGCATTTCTGTCAGTGAAATAAGTATTTGATCCCCTACCAACCAGCAATAATTCTGGCTCCACAGATTGGTTATGTGCCTATATGGACCACAGATTAGTTCTGTCACTTTAAGAAAGTACTCCTAAATCACCTTGTTATGTATATAAAAGATGCCTGCCAACAGAATCTGTATCTTCCATTTCAACCTCTCCACCACCATGGTCCAGACCAAATAGGTTTTAAAGGATGTCAGGGACAGGATTGGAGACCTACACAAACCTTGAATAGGCTACAGACAGAAGCTTGGTGAGAAGGAGACAACTGTTGGTGTGATTATTTGGAAATAGAAGAAATACTAAATAACTATCAAATGCCCTTGTTCTGGAGCTCCCTGCAAGATTTCCCCAAAGGAGTAAAGATGATCATGAGAAAGGTTAAAGATCAGCCCAGAACTACACGGAAGAAGCTTGTTAATGATTTCAAGACAGTTGGGACCACAGTTAGCAAGCAAACCATTGGTAACACGCTATGCCACAATAGATTGAAATCCTCCTGCCCAAGAAGGCCCGCCTGGCTCATCTGAAGTTTGACAATGAACATCAAAATGATTCAGAAAAGGCTTTGGTGAAAGTGCTGGCACTGCTGTGAGACCAAAATTGACTCCTGTTTTTGGAGGGAGAGAAATGCTGACTATGAAGAAAAACCATCCCTACAGAGAAGCACAGTGTTGGAAACATTATGCTTTAGGGCTTTTCCTCTGCTACGGGTACAGGATGACTTCACCGCATTGAGGGGTTGAGGGACGGGCCCATGTACCGTAAAATCTTGGACGAGAACCTCCTCCCCTTAACTAGATCAATGAAGATGGGTCGTGGATGTGCCTTTAACATGACAAAGATCCCAAACATATTGCCAAGACAACCAAAGAGTGGCTTAAGGAGAAGCACATTAAATGTCCTAGCCAGTCTCTACACCCTAGTCCTATAGAAAATCTGTGAAGGAGGCTAAAACTCCAATTTGCTAAGCGACAGCCAAGAAACCTTAAGTGGACAGAGGAGTGGACTAAATGTATCCGGACACATGTGCAAACCTGGTGACCAACTATCAGAAATGTTTTACCTCTGTGCTTGCCAACAAGGGTTGCTCCACCAAGTACAAAGTATTTTTTTCTCGGGGATTAAATACTTATTTCACTGACTGAAATGCAAATCAATTTATAACCTTTACTGTATATAACATTTTTCCCCTGATTTTTTTTAAATATTCTGTCTCTATCAGTTAAATTAAACCTACCATAAAAATAATAGACCCTTCATTTCTTTGTAAGCAGGCAAACTTACAAAATCAGCAGGGGATCAAATAATTATTTCCCTGACTGTATTTAAGTCGCTTTATTCAAAATGCCTTACACAACAATGTGACAAAACAATGGCACAGATATATTTTAAGATATGTCGGGGCAAGTTAGTCTGGGACTGGCCTTTAGCCTTGTCTGTGAAACCGGGCATAAAATATTGGACTGATGGATAGCATGTTTCAGGATTTTCCGCAGCTCAAGGAGACTATAAACTCGTTTCTATAAACTCTTTGTGCTATAGAAATGAACAGAACACTGCTGAAGGCTTTTTAGCTGAAATGAATTTAAAATTGTCTAAGCTAAGTGTAATAAAGTTTAGAATTCAATGTTTTACTCTTTAACACAGTGTGTTGTTTTTCAATGTGTTCAAATGCTGTTTTTATGTGTTTTGGTATGTCTTTTTCCAGTCATCCCCAGTGCCACAAATGTAAACATTTATGAATGACAGACAGACTTGCAGCCAGCGTTCTTAGAGGTGGTAGAATCTGTGAATTATGACTTGTCAGGGGGAGCAAAGGGGGGGGATGCGATCTTTGAGAGTGCTCCAAATCAAACACAAGCACATGGCTGACTCTTACACGACTGCGGCTATCCTGTTTCCATCTGCAGCCGTCTGCTCTGGCCAAGCAATAATTCTTCAGCGTGGAGTCATGGTGCAGACAATCTAATGTTAACTTTACTCTTGCGTGCTGATGTCTGCTCTGCCTCACTCACAAAGATCCTTGTATATTAAAAAAACTATGTCAACAAACACACAGCTTGGGTCCATGCAGTACATGGACTGGCTGCATACATACACCTGAGCATATAGAAACTGGCATCTGAATAGGATGTGGTGTAGGGCTGCAGCTATCGATTCTTTTACTAATCGAGTATTCTACTGATTTTTCCATCGATTAATCGGGTATTCGGATAATAAGTACTTTTTCTTTATTAAAAAGCAATACTAAATATACAAGAGAAAATAAGACGGGTCTCTTAAACTGAGTAAAAAACTAATTTGTTTCCTTTTTAGAACAATTAAAGTTTTATTGCTGAAATTGCATACATTAATATCTGTGAAAACTAAACCTATTTAGTACATTCCATTGCCATATTAAATTCAAAATGCAATATAATACAAATATATAAATAAGAAACATGAATAAAAATAGAAAGAATAATTTCAAAGGTAAACAACTAACTTCAGCTTATGCATGATGCATTTAGTTTATATAAATTAGTTTCTTTATTTTACTATTAAATAGTAATATACAGCCTATGACTTTTATTTTGGCAGGTTGTCGGAAGACGCTTATTTTTTAGTATGTCTGTTTCTTCACTCAAACAATAACATGTTCGTGAAATAAACTCTCAGAGCAACTCTGGAGGTGAAGTTCATGTCCTCATTCAGCGCAGACTAATTTATGAGCATCACGCGTGTAGCACGTTAAACTGTGCAGTTCATTCACGCAGAACAGCCAGATGACATGTGTAAATAACAGGATTCGGCGTCCACAAGTCCGCATCTAGTTTTATGGACTCAATGCAGCCGCAAAACAAGTTTAACTCTCAAAATAGACTAAAACTAAGTAAAATAGCAGTTCACCATTTCAATAAGCTATCACTTATTTATCAGCATGAGATATACGTGTGAGTGTGCGTGTGTCTCACGGTGAATGTAGGAGACTTGAGAGCCCTGTAACATGAATAAGGTTTAGCGGGCTGTGCGTCAGTAATAACTGTCCGTGGGGAAACACAGTGCTCCGTGTCTACTGTAGTTAAATGGATTAAACGAGGCTTCGAGGCAACAAAATTTGCCTCGATGATTTTTTTGTATTCGAATTACTCGAGTTACTCGAGGAATCGTTTCAGCCCTATCTGCATGTGTACATAGAGCCATAAAAAATGAGACTTGAAAAGCTATAGAAATAAACCAGACAAAATCCTGACATCTAAAGACACTTCTTGGAATGTCTATTCAATATTTTTGAGTTAAACAATATCACATTTGTAAAGACATGTGGTTGCTTGCTATTACTACACTGGCTTTCTGAGGCCTAACGGTATTCTTACTATTCAAAATGAACAGGTATGACATGGAACACCCGCAAACACGCTCAGACAGGACACACTACCGGGAACATACTCTCAGAGTGTTATCACAGAGAGGCTCCCTGGAAAAACCTCACATGTTTGACAGGTGACAACCTGTTACGATGATACATTAAGCGTGACATGCTTGCAGCAGTTTGGCGGGAACCAGGAACAGCATACGGGAAGGGTAAAATCCAGCAGTGACTCTACTGCACTGCAGTACATGTTGAATGCCAGATAAAGGGCATACATTGGAAATACAACACGGCTTTAGACTATAAGCCAGAATGGCAGAAACAAAATATGAACAGTCAACAAAGACACAAAGCTTTATCACAAGTTCACAACACACTCCAAGACACTACAAAATTTACATATAACATGCACACTAATGAAACAAAGGTGATGTGACTGTGAAGGTGATGTGAGAAGAGCAGACTCTCACCTATTGCAGAGTTTGTTCACGGCTCCATAGGACTCACAGCCACAGGCCTGGCAGCCGCTGGTCCCATTGGTGAAATACCCATCCTTACATCTGTCACACTGGTGACCCGTGTATTCAGGCAAGCACTCACACTGACCTGTGACCTGGTCACAGGTATCTGGGTTTACTGAACCCTCAGCAATACAGTTACACTGAGGTCCTGCATGCAGAGAGAGAGAAGAGAGAGAAGAGAGAGAGAGAGAGAGAGAGAGAGAGAGAGAGAGAGAGAGAGAGAGAGAGAGAGAGAGAGAGAGAGAGAGAGAGAGAGAAGAGAGAGAGAGGAGAGAGAT